>NC_069507.1:204486556-204491556 GCF_027579735.1 Bombina bombina | reverse complement strand
ACACAACTGAAAGAGACTGTCCAGATAAACAAATCTGAGGAACTGAAAATGGTCTCTGAAAATTGAAATATAAAGGAAACCATCCTTCAAGTCTATTGTAGACACAAATTGTCTGTTTAGAACAAGGGGAAGAATAATCCTGAATGTTTCTATTGTCAGGGTTGGGACTGGATTAAGAACTTTAGATTAAGAATAGGCCTGAAAGTTCTCTCTTTCTTGGGAACTATAAACAGGTTTAAATAAAAACCCTGTCCTTGTTTCTTCAAAGGAACCAGACGAATCACTCTCATGAGTTATACATCTAAAAATACATTGAAAGAAGGCTTGTGCCTTTACAGGGTTCTTTGGAATATTGAACAGAAGAAACCTTCCACTGAGAGGTCTTAATCCAAATTCGATGCTGTATACCTGGCAAAGAAAATGCAGAACCCAGGGAACTCGAAAAAACTGAGCCTAGATCTTCTTTTTTTTTTATTATTAAATTTTTATTGAGGTTGAAAGCATACAATCATAATACGGCAACAGTGACATTAAAGGAGTTATACAAATGCATCATAATGTACAATAGTCACAGATAATATTTCCAGAACCTCACTTTTTCTATATATTATATAGTTAGAATCCCATAGAAGCACACCTAAATAATAATCAAACAATTTCCCTTAGTAATTAATTGTGGTCTCTCTTGGACCACCTAGAAAGACATAGGAATTAACGGGAAAATTTAGGGATATCTCAAACAGAAGGAGACTACTTTTGGGCCTCAACTTGTAACCTGCTTTTAACTAGGAATAAACGGGAAAAAGGGAAAGGAAGGAAGGGAAGTCGCCTCGTTGCAGTGAGGAAATCATGGCTGACAATAAATCTTTGCTATCTGCTTTCCACAGACATTGTTGTCGAATTCAAGTGTGCTGCCACTTTCTCTAAAACTTGGTTTGGGTCTATTCTACAAATATGAAGTGTAGTATAAACGGCCTCATGGTCTCCCTATATGTAGTAGTATGATTTGTTCACTAATGAAATAGTAGCGGAGGGTAATAGCATAGTGGGAAGTGGGAAACCAGAAGAGGGGTGAGGCAGGGTGGAGGAAACCAGAGTAGTACAGTCTTAGCTATCATCTGGGTAAGAGGGATTACCCCAGGTTACACACACATCCAGTAAATTATATTTGGAGCTCTAAGGAGGGACATAAACTGAATGTACTTTGCCGTGTATTGAGAGGGGATCTACCCAGCCATCATACATAATGTCAATATGCTTAGAGATCAATAGAGCTGACTGCCTCAAGCTGACAAAAGGTCAGGTTTGCATTGGGTTAGTGCATATAAAGGATGAGCCTGGCACTAGCTAACAGTTGAGAACAGCTCAAACAAACTGGAATAAGAAAAAAAAACTTAGTGCATAATGTTAAAATGTTATGTGAAAAGCGGTTATTACTACTGCTGGTTGCAACATGAGAAATTAATTGTTATATCAACTAACAGTAAGAACTATGAACAGTAAAAGGTTATAACGATGTAGTTACAACAATAATTTCTAGCAAACTTCTGAGACTAGTAGTAACAGCAGTGAAACAATAAAGTTAAATTGCTTTAGCCTACTCCACTTCTCTGGAAAGACCAGGCATCACTAACAAATCTCCCGAGGCAGGGGTTCCACAAAACCTTGGGCTCTTTCATCTCAGGTACCGAGTACAAAGTTTTTGGAGTCTGAACAAATCTTAGAGTTTGCATCCCTACCTCGGCAGTATGAAGCAGAAATCTCTTGCCGTAGAAGGTTCTCCTCAGATCTAAGTCCCAAGAGGATGAGAGTGCCATCTTCCGTTCACAGCTCGCAGCAGCCAAATCTCGCTGGCCCGCCCGTAAGCTGGTCTTCCCATCCGAGGTGTGGGGTGTCCTCAGGAACAAAATTACTTTCAGAGGAGCGTGTTGATAAGCAGAGGTACAAACCACTTGTATGGGAGTTATAGTAGGCATCGGTTGTACAAAAGCACCTAGAACTGCTTCCGATACCAATCCTCCTCCGGAGTCAGTTGCGCCTGGCGTGTCTGCTTTCTGTAGAGCCTGTGGGGAGCTCAATGTTCTCAGAACCTTGCTCAGTTCCTGTGCCAACTTTTCAAAGTGCGTCTTGAGGAGAGATTTTATCTCCCATTCCCACCGATCAACAGCAGCCATAGCTAATTCCATGATGTGACAGTGTCAGGGAAATATCTATTACTTTCAAAACTGTTTAGAGTAAGCTTCCAGCTTGTAAATTACAGGTTGTACCTGTCTCAGTAGCTCAATTGGAGACTTCCCTTAGTTATTATCCTATGATAAAGGATATCGTAACCCCGGAGTTCGGGGGGGGGGGTAATAGCACGGCAGCCCCAGACCTACGTTTCAAAGTCTATACAGGATCCTCTTGTCATAAGTTGCTGCGTAGTTGCAAGAATGGCTTCAGTCCTGGTAATAGGCCCGACCCGTAGCTGCCTCAGAGAACATAGGCAGGAGCTCCATCTAAACATCAACTCTAAGAATATGTCTATTCACCTTGATAAATAGCCGATGAATATCCGTTTCAGAGCAATAGATATGAAGGTTAGCTATATTAAACTTGTAAAAATAGCTTCAGATTCAGAGAGCTTCACTGAGATGCGTCCTGCCGCAGAGAGTGTAGACTCTGCCCCCCGCCTAGATCTTCTTAAAAGGTGGGTAGTGCACCTTAATGCTGATTTAGTAACTTTTTCCAGGGAGTTCTGGAAGATTCATTCTTCTGAGAAGAAGAGGCAGATCCTTGGTTTCTAGACTGCATGAGGAAATGAAAATGATTATAAGCCTGACCTTTTCCCTTGGATCTTTTTTTCCAGAGTGAGAACATCTCCTTTACCTCCAGTGACTGTGGAGATAACTGCATCTAAATCCAGACCAAATCTTACCATTAAAGAGAACAGACAAAAGCCAGGTTTTAGAAAGTATGTCAGCTGACCAAAATTTCAGTTATAAGGCCCATCTAGTCAAGAAATCTAAAGCTATATTCTTTGCAGTAATTCTGATAATGTCATCAACTGCATAACAAATTAATGCATTAGCTGACCTAAATAGAGCTAAATCGTGTTGAGAATCTTCATCCAAAGAGACGTCTGAAATTTGATCAGACAGATTGTCGCATCATAGAGTAGCAGCTTCCGCAACACAGGCAAGACTAATAGCTGGTCTAAATAAAAGTCCTTCTTGCAGAAAGTCTTTTCTGGGGTAAGACTCTAATTTTCGGCTCATAGGATCTTTAAATAGGTACTGTCCTCTAAGGAAATTGTAGTACTTTATACTAAAGAAGAGATAGCTCTATCCACCTTAGGAAAAGTTTCCCAAAGTTAGACAAATTAGATGATAGAAAAGAAAACATCTTTCTAAAACTAGACACTGAATTATAAAGAGTACTCGGCATAGCCTATTCATTGGTAACAATGAGAAAAAGTTCAGGAGCCTTAGGAGAAGGCTTGAAAATTAGACCCAGTTGCTTAACTGATCTTTTCTAAGTACATATTGTACATAAAACTTCCCTAAGTAATGCACGTAGATGTTATAATGTAAGATTATAACATAATGCTCTGATTCTTGCTCAGAAGCAAACTGTTGCTCATCAGAGATATTTTTGTCCTCAGAAGATAACACTGAGAACCCTGAAATAGAATCTTTCAGAAGATCCTTTAGCACATCAGACTTTAAAGAGTGGGAAGGTAACTCCACAGAAGGATGAGTTTTTAGACATAGATCTTTTACGCTTACTTTGTGGAGGTATTGCTGCTTGTTAAGGACTGGTCCCTGCGACATCTGTAGTAGGCTTGTGACTAACTCCTACTGTATTGCTACCCTATATTCAAATCAGTCTAAGGACTTCTCTCTGCAAACAATCTGGAGCATCTCAATTCTTCACCCACCTCCTGAAAGGCAAAGATGAAACTGGCTAATCAGTGAGGTGGGAGGGATGGAATACTCTTGAAGCTTTGTGAAATCTTTGCCTCCTCCTAGTGGACAGGAGTTGAATCCCAGGAGTAATGGACTTTGGGCCAATTTATCAAATGTCGGGTGGACATGATTCTTTGTAGCGAATCATGTCTGCCCGATATCGCTAAATGTTGACAACCTATGCTGTCGGCATTTATCATTGCACAAGCATTTCTGGTGAAATGCTTGTGCAATGCTGCCCCCTGCACATTCGCGGCCAATCGGTCGCTAGCAGGGGGTGTCAATCATCCCGATCGTATCTGATCAGGATGATTGCAGTGACCGCTGCTTCTTAACTCCCGTTTTCGGCAAGCCATGAGGCTTGCGCAGAATAAGCAGCATCCGCTGCTTGATAAATCGGCCCCATGAACTCTCACCACCTTACAAAAGAAATACCTTTTAAAAAGGTGAATACCCCATAACAATAATCATGCACATTCTACACAATAATGCAAATATTTTATATTATTATTATTATTATGTACTATAACTTTAAGAAAACTATTATAATTGCATATAACTGCCCCACTAAATGATATCATACTCTGATTTAACTGTGTAGGCTGCATAGAAGAGAAAGTTTACGCTATTACAGTGTGACCCTTGTCACTGGGGGCCCAATGATCTAAAGGTCTCCTCTCTGGCCCTAGGTATTCTTTCAGCATGGGAACACACTACTTTATAGTAAAGGTCGCCCCTGATATGGCTGTGATTGGCCAAACAGCCATGAGAGGTGTGTTTCAAAAAAATTGCTTCAGCTCTGAGGCACGCTATGAAGGGAGAATGAAGGGAGACGGTGGCAGTTTTAGGGGCCAGAATCCGGGTGAAAAATACTACAAATACTACACAATAATGTAAATGTATTATTTATGTTTAGCGCTGCGGAATTTGTTAGCACTCTACAAATAACCGATAATAATAATAATATGTTTACTGTCCCAACAAAACTATAAATGCTAATGGAAGGAACAACGACTAATTAAACACTAAAAAAGAGAGGCGCAACAAGTCTCA
>NC_069507.1:204349056-204481556 GCF_027579735.1 Bombina bombina | reverse complement strand
AGCTTGACAAAAGGATTAAACATCTGGCACATCCGCCAGAAACTTATGTAACAAAACGGATAATACATAAATCTGACCTTTCAGAATACAGACTGACAATCCCTTCTCCAGACCTTCCTGGAAAAACAATAAAATACTAGGAATCCTGACCTTACTCCAAGAGAAGCCCTTGGATTCATACCAATTAAGGTATTAATGTAATACCTTATGAAAAATCTTTCTGGTAACAGGCTTGTGAGCCTGAATCATGGTCTAAATGACCAACTCTGAAAAACCACGCTTAGACAGAACTAAGCGTTCAATCTCAAACCAGACAGCTTCAGGGAAAACAAGATTTAAAAAAAAAAAAAGGAATGGACCCTGAGTTAGAAGGTCCTTCCTCAGATGAAACCTCCAAGGTGAAAGAGATGATACCTAAAATAGGTCTGCACACCAGGTCCTGAGAGATCACGCAGGAGCTATGAAAATTACAGATGCTCTCTCCTGATTGATACGAGCAATGACTCGTGGAAGGATAGCAAACGGAGGAAACAGGTATCCTAGACTTAAATCCCAAGGAACCACCAGAGCATCTATCAGGGCCTGCGGAGCACTTGACTTTGAACCGTACCTTGGAAGTTTGACGTTCTGCAGAGACGCCATCAGATCCAATTAAAGCATCCCCCATTTGAGGATAAACCTGGAGAACACCTCCAGATGGAGAGCCCACTCCCCAGGATGAAAAGTCTATCTGCTCAGGAAGACCGCTTCCCAGATGTCCACTCCTGGAGAGTGGATGGCAAATAGACAACAATTGTGAGCCTCCGCCCACTGAACAATTCAAGTCACATCCTTCATGGCTAAGGAACTCTGAGTTCCTCCCTGGTAGTTGATGTAACCCACTGAGGAGATATTGTCCGACTGGAACCTGATAAACCATGCTAAGAACAACTGAGGCCAAGCCATCAAAGCATTGTAAATTGCTCTCAATTATATGAGAAAACAGACTGCTCCCGAGTCCATAGTTCTTGCATCTTGAACAAGTCCCAGACTGCTCCCCACCCCAGCAGGTTGATGTTCTTGGTCACAATCACCCAAGAAGGACTCCGGAAGCTCCGGAGAAAACCACCATGGAAAATAATCTCCTCTGAGACAGATTCGAATGGTCCCTGTTCCATTATCTGAGCATGCATAACTACAGTGCTCTCAAATGGAATCGAACAAAGGGAACGATGTCCATGGCAGTGACCATAAGACCAATTACCTACATACATTGAGCCACTGATGGCCGAACAGTAGGTAAGAGGAAAAAATATCTTTGATTTTCTGACCTCTTGTCAGAAACATTTTCATAGATATGGAAAACTATTATGGTCCCTAAGAAAACTATCCCTGCAGCTGAACAAGGGAACTCTTTTCCAGATTCACTTTCCATCTGTGAGAACGTAGAAAAGACAACAAGATCTCAGTTGAGAATTTACTTGTTGAAAGGATGGCACCTGAACCAATATGTCGTCCAGAAAGGCGCCACTGCAATTCCCCAAAACCTAGGTATTGCCAAAAGAGTCTCCGGAACCTTTGAGAAAATTCTGGGAACCGTGGCAAGGCCAAAGGAAAAAGTCACAAACTGAAGGAGTTTGTCCAGAAGGCAAATCTCAGGAACTTGAAGATACGTGCCCTTCAGATCTATGGTGGTCAGGAACTGACCCTCTTAAACCAAAAGAAGAATGGAACAAATGGTTTCCATCTTGAAGGACGGTACCCTGAGAAAACTTGTCGAGACACTTAGGTCTAGAATAAGACGAAAGGTTCCCTCATTTTGGGAACTCCAACAGGTGTGATAGAAATCCTAGACCCTGTTCCCAAACAGGAAATGGTACTATCACTCCCAGAGTTGAAAGGTCCCAAACGCAATTCAAAAAAATGCCTCTCTTTTATCTGGACTGCAGATAAACTTGAGAGGTAGAACCCGCCTCTGGGAAGAAAGATCTGGAACTTATTTAGAAATCCTGATATACTAAGTCCACAGCCTATCTGGGACATCTCGTATCCTTCCTGAAGAAAACAGAGAAATCAGCCCCCCACTTGGTCTGATCCCGGATCAGGGACAAATCCATCATGCTGAGTTAGACTCAGCTGCGGTTTCCTACTCTGTTGTGCTTTAGGTCTATTCGTCTAGTCTAGGTCTATTCGTCTAGTCTTTAGAAAAGACCCTTTTCTCGAAAAATCTGAAATATTTCTACCAGACCAGGACCCAACAAGGGTAAGGAGGCACTAAAAGCATGGACTTAGAGAAAAATCCACTAACCAAGAACTTAGCCACCGTGCCCTGCGGGCTAGAACATCAGAAATAAAATAATTGGCTAGCTCAAGAGCCGTAATTCTGACCTGGATCTCCAAAAAGAGTCTCTATCAGATCTAATCAGACAAAGCGTCGCACCCAAAAGATGCCACACTTGACACAGAAGCAATACAAAGTTCAAATAAGCCTCAAGCTTAGTCCAGTGATCCTTAAAAGAGTCGTTCACAATAGCCAAAAACCTCCCTTAACAATACACGGAGGTGTTCAAGCTTAAGGGGGATATTTATCAAAGCCTCAACTATGCTGCATTCGCCGGCATCAATACGCTTGCCTAACATCGTGGCCGCGGACCTGAATACGCTCTCCATATTTATAAAAAAAAGCAGGCAAAAAGCCGCGCATAAAGTATGGGGCGATGAGGATCAGAGTGTTGTTAACTAATAGTCAACGATCTTGTTGCTATTTGACTTTTGACTTTATTTATACCTTGTCACTAAACGCCGCCACTATAATAAAATATTTAACCCCTATTCCGCCGCTCTAGAACCCCGCCGCCACTAAATAAATGTATTAACCCCTAAACCTCTGGCCTCCCACATCACTACCATTAACTAAACCTATTAAATCCTAAACCGCCATCCCCTCACATCGCCATAAACTAAATTAAGCTATTAACCCCTAAACCAACCCGCTAACTTTACCTTAAAATTACAACATCCCTATCTTATAATAAATTAAAACTTACCTTTAGAATTAAAATAAACTATATTAAACTATTAATTAACCTACCCTAACTATTATACTAAAATTACATTAAACTAGCAATTAAATTAACTATATTATATATTTAAAAACCCTAACCCTACTCAAATTATTTAAATATACTATTACAAATTACTAAGTTACAAAAAAAAATGCTGTTACAAACACTAAGTTACAAAAAAAAAACACAGTATCAAAAATAAAAACATATTACACATAATCTAATAGCCCTATCAAAATAAAAAAGCACCCCAAAATAAAAAAAACCCTAGCCTACAATAAACGACCAATGGCCCTTACAAGGGATTTTTTTTGCAGGGCATTGCCCCAAAGAAATCAGCTCTTTTACCTGTAAAAAAAAATACAAACACCCCCAACAGTAAAACCCACCACCCACTCAACCAACTTTCCCAAATAAAAATCCTATCTAAAAAAACCTAAGCTCCCCATTGCCCTGAAAAGGGCATTTGTATGGGCATTGCCCTTAAAAGGGCATTTAGCTCTTTTACTTGCCCAGACCCTACTCTAAAAATAAAACCCACCCAAAAAACCCTTAAATAAACCTAACACTAACCCCTGATGATCCACTTACAGTTTTTGAAGTTCTGCTTGAAGGATCCATCCAGCCGGGAAGAAGTCTTCATCCGGGCGGCAAGAAGTCTTCATCTGGACAGCCTCTTCTATCTTCATCCATCCGGCAAAGTCTTCATCCATGCGGCCTCTTCTATCTTCATCCATGCGGAGCAGGTCCATCCTTAGGACACTGTCACTTATATAACTGTTAGTACTGTCACTAAACATTTTACAGGAGAAAAACTAAGATAGAATAGCGCTTGATGGCCACCATTTAGCCATTCACTTGTCTGAAAATATGCAGCACAGATACTAGTGCAGAACAGACTTCATAAAACTCCCCTGCCGACCGAGTGATTGCAAAATGTTGGCAGCAGGGAGTACGCTGTTCCGCTTAAAGAAGAAAGCTGAAGCGGGTCACGTGAGCTAAAAGAAACTGCGTAGAGAAAACTATGTTTTAAATTATCGTTTCTCCCTCACAAAAAGTGATCTGATTAGTGAAAACACCAACCACCTTAACGTTGTCTTTATACAACATACAACGCAAGCGCTCAACAGCAGAGACAAAAACTAATAGCCCAAACTGTTAATAAGAGATACACTTTGTATGCGTCTCCCTGAAGCTCCACACACAAATAAAAGAGGGCCCAAAACCAAACAACCTGTTCTCTTAATGAAACATACGTTTCTGAATGTCTATCATGAATAAAAAGGAAATTACTTTTAATTTCCTAATAAAATAATTAACCCATGGGGGCATATTTATCAAGCTCCATACGGAGCTTGATGCCCCGTGTTTCAGGCAAGCCTTCACAAGAACTGCTGGTGCAATGATAAATGCTGAGAGAGTATGCTGTCGGCATTTATCGATGTGCAGCAGACATGATCTGCAATATCGGATCATGTCTGCTTGCACAATCATAAATATGCCCCCTAGTCTCAAAGTCGCAACGTGCCTGCTTCCTGCCTATATAAATACCCTGTATAAAGGATATATTTATGTCCCATAAGATGCAGCTCAATTTCTTTTCTTTAATTATTCAAGTGCCTATCTTCACTCCTAGAAGACAAAAGGGTACTTACCTGCGTCTAGCTGTCCAGCAGGAGGACAGCTTACACGGTATGAGAGGAAACATCCTCCTCACAGAGACCTGTAGAAAGAGAAAGAACAGAGTAAACCTACTCTGGCTTTCTATACCATGGACAGCAAATATGTTAGGAAAACGCAGCAATGGATTACGGCTAGACCCAAAAATCTTGCTTGAAGCAAAGGAAATTCAATTTTCTTCAGACACCAAAACTTTACCTCCTCCATGTACCGAGGCAAAGAGAACGACTGGGGTTTATGGGTAGGGGAGTGACACTTAACAGCTTTGCTGTGGTGCTCTTTGCCTCCTCCTGCTGGCCAGGAGTGATATTCCCACTAGTAATTGAGGACGTCATGGACTCACCATATCTTAGGAAAGAAAGATAATCTTATGTGTAACTCTGTATCACAACTTTTAAATATGGTGCTCAAGGGAATGGTATTAGGACAATGTGGAACTACAATAGCTCTAAGATATGTGCCAAGTAAATATACTGCCACTCCTCATTCAGGGGGTTCAACAGTTTTTAACAACTGTCCAATGTATTTCTATTATTTAATTTGCTTCATTCTCATAGTATAATTTGTTGAAGCACCAATAACATGAGACATATATGTGCAGCCACCAATCAGCAGCTCCTGAGTCTACCTAGATATCCATGTCAATTAAAGAAAATCAAGAGAACAAAACAATTTAGATAATAGAAGTAAATTGGAAAGTTGTTTAACCCCTTGAGTGCTAATGACGGCTCTGAGCCGTCACAAATTGTCTCAGTCAGGTGCTAATGACGGCTCAGAGCCGTCACTAGCACTCTCCCACTTTGAGGAGATCTGGGGGCTCCCACCGGCATCGCCGGGGCTTCACATTATGTGCAATGACATCACGCGCAATGACGTGATAACATCACTGCGCAACTTTATTTAACATTAACAATGTTAAATATAGGAGCATGGGGCATGCTGCTTAGAAGCCTGTATCTCAGGCATCTAAGCAGCTACAGACCCCCAAGACCCACCGTAAGTTGGGGATCTGAAATAAAATTAAAAAAAAAGTTTAAAAAAATATATTTTTAAGAATAGAAAATAAAAAAAATCTTTAAAAAACCTTAGTACCCAGGTGGGAAAGTGCTTAGCACTCAAAGGGTTAAAATCATACGCTCTATCTGAATCATGAAATAATTTTTTTTGGTTTTATGACCCTTTAAGTACAAATAACTAACACCTTATGGCATAACTTGTGCTTAATAATAACACTTTGCCCTGTGCTAGTATGTTATAAGCCTTAGCATTTTAGTCTCTGTACACTTGCGTATAGAGTCCACCCCTCCTCGTGAGATATCACATTAACTTTCCAGCGTATGTTTCATCAGTTGGCTTTCTCAAGGATGTCAAACCACAATTTTTAAATTTGCTTCTTTCTGTTGATTTGTTCATTTGCATCAACAAGCCTAAAAAGTATATTGTCCATAAGTATTTGTCAAGATGAAACGAAACAATATAAACCATATATGTAAGATAAAACAATATAAACCATACTAGTCCTAAAGCCCGTATACACTGGCTATTTTTTGCAGTACAGGGGTTCCACCCCTTGCTCTCTCTCTCCCCTCTCTTTTGCTCTCTCTCTCCCCCCTCTCTCTTTTGCTCTCTCTCTCTCTCTCCCCCTCTCTTTTGTTCTCTCTCTCCCCCTCTCTTTTCCTCCCTCTCTTTTGCGCGCTCTCTCTCCCTCTCTTTTGCGCTCTCCCCCATCTCTTTTGCTCTCTCTCTCTCCCCCCTCTTTTGCTCTCTCTCTCCCCTTTCTTTTGCTCCCCCAATCTCTTTTGCTCTCTCTCTATCCCCCCTCTTTTGCTTTCTCCATCCCCCCTCTTTTGCTCTCTCTCTCCCCCCTCTCTTTTGCTCTCTCTCCGTCCTCTCTTTTGCTCTCTCTACCCCCCTCTTTTGTTCTCTCTATCCCCCCTCTCTTTTGTTCTCTCTAGCCCCCTCTCTTGCTCTCTTTTCCCCCCTCTCTTTTGCTGTTTCTCTCCCACCTCTCTTTTGCTCTCTCTCCCTCTTCTTTTGCTCTCTCTCTTTCTCTCTCCCCTTTCTTTTGCTCTCTTTCCCCCCTCTCTTTTGCTGTGTCTCTCCCTTTTTGGCTGTCTCTCCCCCCTCTCTTTTGCTCTCTCTATCCCTCCTCTTTTGCTCTCTCTCTCTCTCCCCTTTCTTTTGCTCTCTTTCCCCCCTCTCTTTTGCTGTTTCTCTCCCTCTCTCCCCCCCTCTTTTGCTCTCTCTATCCCCCATCTTCTGCTCTCTCTCCCACCCCCTCTTTTGCTCTCTCCCCCCCTCTTTTGCTCTCTCTATCCCCCTCTTTTGTTCTCTCTCTTTCTCTCTCCCTCCCCTTTCTTTTGCTCTCTTTCCCCCCTCTCTTTTGCTGTATCCCTCCCTTTTTTTGCTGTCTCTCTCCCCTCTCTTTTGCTCTCTCAACCCCCCTATTTTGCTCTCTTTCTCCCCTTTCTTTTGCTCTCTTGCCCCCTCTCTTTTGCTGTTTCTCTCCCTCTCTCCCCCCTCTCTTTTGCTCTCTCCCCCCTCTTTTGCTCTCTCTCTCTCTCTCCTCCCTCTTTTGCTCTCTCTCTCTCTCCGCCCCACTTTCTTTTGCTCTCTTTGCCCCCTCTCTTTTGCTGTTTCTCTCCCTCTCTTTTGCTGTCTCTCTTCCCCTCTCTTTTGCGCTCTCTGCTCCCCTTTCTTTTGCTCTCTTTCCCCCTCTCTTTCGCTGTTTCTCTCTCTTTTGCTCTCTCTCTCCTTTCTTTTGCTTTCCCTCCCCCTCTCTTTTGCTCTCTCTCTATCCCCCCTCTTTTGCTTTCTCCATCCCCCCTCTTTTGCTCTCTCTCCCCCCCCTCTCTTTTGGTCTCTCTACACACTCTTTTAGGCTCTCTATCCCCCCTCTCTTTTGTTCTCTCTATCCCCCTCTCGTTTGTTCTCTATATTCCCCCTCTCATTTGTTCTCTCTATCATCCCTCTTTTGCTCTCTCTCCTCTCTCTCTTTTGCTGTTTCTCTCCCACCTCTCTTTTGCTCTCTCTATCCCCCATCCTTTGCTCTCTCTCTCCCCTTTCTTTTGCTCTCTTTCCCCCTCTCTTTTGCTGTTTCTCTCCCTCTCTTTTGCTGTCTCTCTTCCCCTCTCTTTGCTCTCTCTCCCCTTTCTTTTGCTTTCTTTCCCCCTCTCTTTTGCGGTTTCTCTCCCTCTCTTTTGCTGTCTCCCCTTTCTTTTGCTGTCTCTCTTCCTCTATTTTGCTCTCTATCTCCCCTCTTTTGCGCTCTCTCTTTCACAGCCGCACGGCCCTGCACCGCCCCACCCACATCACACCCGGCCCGACCCACCCTGCCCGAGTCACACCCGGCCCCACCCAGCATCACACCCGGCCCCGCCCCTGTCACGTCCGGGCACAGATGCCAGGTGGTTAGTCTGCTGAAGGCCAGATGTGTTTGTCCTGGACAGTCTCTACTGCGCATGACTGCTTTGGACAAACACACTTGGCCTTTTATATTATAGGATATGTAAGCTAAAACAATGTAAATCATATATTTAATATAAAACAATATAAACCATATATCTAATATAAAACAATATAAACCATATATTTAATATAAAACAATATAAACCATATATGTAATATAAAACAATGTAAACCATATATTTAATATGAAACATTATAAACCATATATGTAATATAAAACAATGTAAACCATATTTTTTAATATAAAACAATATAAACCATACATGTAAGATAAAACAATATAAACCATATATGTAATATAAAACAATGTAAACCATATATGTAAGATAAAACAATGTAAAACATATATGTAGGATAAAACAATATAAACCATATATTTAAGATAAAACAATATAAACTATATATTTAAAAGTGTGTTTTTAACATTTAAATCATCTTGTAAATCAATTCATATTCCAATATATTTGTAAAGCGATATATAGCTATATTTTTTGAATATATAGTTTATATTGTTTTATGTAACTATTTAACATCTTGCATTTTGATTTGGAATTACTGTATCTTGTTAACTAAATTAATGGGCCCCTTTTATATTAGAGTAGTAAAAAGAATTCTTTACATATATGGCTTAAAAGGATAGTAAACACCAAAAATGTTATTGTTTAAACAGATAGATAATCCCTTAATTTACCATTCCGCAGTTTTGCATAACCAACACTGTTATAGAAATATACTTTTTACCTCTGTGATAACCTTGTATCTAAGCCTCTGCAGACTTGCCTCCTTATCTTTTGACAAACTTGCATTACAGGCAATTAGTGCTGACCATTAAATAACTTCACATGCGTGAGCACAATGTTATCTATATAAAACACATGAACCAACGCCCTCTAGCTGTGAAAAACTGTGAAATGCATTCAGAAAAGAGGAAGCCTTCAAGGGATTAGAAATTAGCATACAAGCCTACCTAGGTTTAGCTTCCAACTAAGAATAATAAGAGAACAAAGCAAATGTGATGATAAAAGTAAGTTAGAAAGTTGTTTACAATTACTGTACATTCCCTATCTGAAATATGAAAGTTTAATTTGGACTTTACTATCCCTTTAGGGAAAGGAGTTAAATCACCACTGTGTGTTTCCCTCTGGCAAATAAGGAGGTATAACATCTCTAACGAATGACGGTTCCTTTAAATGAAGTCATCCAAGATGGTGTCCCTTGAATTCCGATTGGCTGAAAGGATTCTATCAGCCAATCGGAATTAAGGTAGGAAAATTCTGATTGGCTGATGAAATCAGCCAATCAGATTGAGCTCGCATTCTATTGGCTGTTCCGATCAGCCAATAGAATGCGAGTTCAATCTGATTGGCTGATTCCATCAGCCAATCAGAATTTTCCTACCTTAATTCCGATTGGCTGATAGAATCCTATCAGCCAATCGGAATTCGAGGGACGCCATCTTGGATGACGTCATTTAAAGGAACCGTCATTCGTCGGGAAGTCGTCGGGCAGGATGGATGTTCCGCGTCAGCGGGATGAAGATGGATCCGGAAGAAAGAAGATTGAAGATGCCGCTTGATAGAAGACTTCAGCCCGATGATGGACCGCTTCAGCCGCCGCTTGGATCAAGACTTCAGCCCGATGATCGACCTCTTCAGCCCGATGATGGATCTCTTCAGCCCCCGCTTGGGCTTGGATGAAGACTTCGGAGCCTCCTCTGGACCGATCGGTGATACCCGGCGTGGTGAAGACAAGGTAGGAAGATCTTCAGGGGCTTAGTGTTAGGTTTATTTAAGGGGGGTTTGGGTTAGATTAGGGGTATGTGGGTGGTGGGTTGTAATGTTGGGGGGGTATTTTATGTTTTTTTTTTACAGGCAAAAGAGCAGAATTCTTTGGGGCATGCCCCGCAAAAGGCCCTTTTAAGGGCTGGTAAGGTAAAAGAGCTTTTCTATTTGTATTTTAGAATAGGGTAGGGCATTTTTTTATTTTGGGGGGCTTTGTTATTTTATTAGGGGGCTTAGATTAGGTGTAATTATCTTAAAATTGTTGTAATATTTTTATAATGTTTGTAAATATTTTTTTATTTTTTGTAACATAGTTCTTTTTTTATTTTTTGTAACTTAGTTCTTTTTTTATTTTTTGTACTTTAGTTAGTGTATTTATTTGTATTTAATTAATTTATTGATAGTGTAGTGTTAGGTTTAATTGTAGATAATTGTAGGTAGTTTATTTAATTAATTTATTGATAGTGTAGTGTTAGGTTTAATTGTAACTTAGGTTAGGATTTATTTTACAGGTAATTTTGTAATTATTTTAACTAGGTAGCTATTAAATAGTTAATAACTATTTAATAGCTATTGTACCTGGTTAAAATAAATACAAAGTTGCCTGTAAAATAAATATAAATCCTAAAATAGCTACAATATAATTATAATTTATATTGTAGCTATATTAGGGTTTATTTTAGAGGTAAGTATTTAGCTTTAAATAGGATTAATTTATTTAATAAGAGTTAATTTATTTCGTTAATATAATATATAATTATATATTATAATATAATAATTATATTTAACTTAGGGGGGTGTGAGTGTTAGACTTAGCTTTAGGGGTTAATAAATTTATTAGAGTAGCGGCGAGGTCCGGTCGGCAGATTAGGGGTTAATACTTGAAGTTAGGTATCGGTGATGTTAGGGAGGGCAGATTAGGGGTTAATACTATTTATTATAGGGTTATTGAGGCGGGAGTGAGGCGGATTAGGGGTTATTTATTATAGCAGCGGTGAGGTCCGGTCGGCAGATTAGGGGTTAATAATTGTAGGTAGGTGGCGGCGACGTTGGGGGCGGCAGATTAGGGGTTAATAAATATTATGTAGGTGTCGGCGGTGTTAGGGGCAGCAGATTAGGGGTACATAGGGATAACGTAGGTTGCGGCGGTGTGCGGTCGGCAGATTAGGGGTTAAAAATTTTTATTAGAGTGGCGGCGATGTGGGGGGGCCTCGGTTTAGGGGTACATAGGTAGTTTATGGGTGTTAACTACTGTGCTCTAAAGTACACTAAGAGCTTTATGAACCTGCGTTAGCCCAGAAAGCTCTTTTTTCTGCGGCTGGAGTCTTGTCGTTAGATTTCTTACGCTCACTTCAGCCAAGACTCTAAATACCGGCGTTAGGAAGATCCCATTGAAAAGATAGTATACGCAAATGGCGTAGGGGGATCTGCGGTATGGAAAAGTCGCGGCTGCAAAGTGAGCGTTAGACCCTTTCCTGACTGACTCTAAATACCAGCGGGCGGCCAAAACCAGCGTTAGGAGCCCCTAACGCTGGTTTTGACGGCTAACGCCAAACTCTAAATCTAGGCGAATGTTTATTGCTGTGACATGAGAGTTAAACTGATTGCTCTATGGGGTATATTTATTATAGTGCAAGTGGACATGATACGATGAAGCATATCATGTCTGCTGCACAACGATAAATGCCAACAGCACACGCTGTCGGCATTTATCATTGCACCAGTAGTTCTTGTGAATTGCTGGTGCAATGCCGCCCCTTGCAGATTCGCGGCCAATCGACCGCTAGCTGGGGGTGTCAATCAACCCAATCGCATTTGATTGGGTTGATTTCTGTCCGCTGCCTCAGAGCAGTCGGACAAGTTATGGAGCAGCGGTCTTTAGACCTGAAGGCTCGCCGGAAACAAAGGGCATCAAGTTCCATACGGAGCTTGATAAATCGCCCCTATGAGTGTACCTATTAAGGTGGATAAAATAATTGACTGTAGTGTGTTACTGGCAGCCATATGTGGCTCTATGTGTGTTGCTGGTAAGGGTTTAGATCATTGCTAGATATGTTGCACTGGCAACCTATTGACAAGGTATCTGTTTGTTATTGGCAGGCGAGAGGTAAATGCAGAGTACTGAGTATTGTCAGGGCTAAAATCATTGATGTGGTAATGGAAGCCATGGGAGGTAAAATCCCTACTCTCTGTGTACACCGGACAGCAGTCAAATGACTACCTGGGTGCGTAAAGTATACACAGTGGCATTGGGGCATAGCTTATGTCAGGACTGAGGCAAAGTCTAGGATGAAGTTCTAGGAAGGGGCCATTAAATGCTCCAATAGACTGAAACCTGGTATTTTTGAAACCTTGCATTGCCTTTGACTTTCTGTAAAGCTAATTTAAAATTTCTAGGCTTGGATCAAGGTGATAAAGATGCCATAGTACTTCTACATAGTTTTATGGAAATGAGTGTTGCCCTTTGTGCGTATAATTCACAGTACCTTATATACATTTCGTAAATATAGATTAATACACGTGCATCTGTTATTTAGGACATTAGTGAAATGAGGAAGAGTTAAAACTACTCACATAATTATTTCTATAGACACTTTATTCTAATAACTTTACACATTACTTTCAGAATTTACTTTGTTTTTTTTTCGTCTTATGATCAGATGAACAAGCTCACTTCTATTCATGACCTCTTCATCTCACATTCCCTCAACCTCCTGGCCCTCACTGAAACAGGCTCTCTTCTTCTGGCACAGTATCCACTACTGCACTTATGGGGCCTTCAGTTCCATCTCTGTCCTAACTGTATCTTCCAACACATACCCCTTTTTTCCTCCTATACACCCTCTACCTCTGAGCCTCTATGATTTGCGTATTCTCATGCTTTTCTCTACAAATTGCTGTTATATCATTGTCCTCCTGGGTCACTCACACAACACCTTGACCAGTACGCTGTTTAACTGTCTGACTCTCTCTCTGACATACTAGCTCTCATTCTTGGTGAGTTTTGATTCTTTTCATCTGCTCAAAATCTTTGGTTTTCTTCCTGCCTCACACCTGTAGTGTTTTCTTCTGTAGTATATGCCTCAAAGCTCAGTTCAAAGTCCCCTTCTTTGTTCTATTTACATATCTATTTAGATATCATCACTAGGTATCTTAATCAAGTGCTGTGAGTTTAAGTACCATCTATGTGCTAATGATGCATAAATCTACTTAAATAGGCAGAACTTAAATAAAACCTTCAAATGTTACTAAATACTTGAGTGAATTAGTGCAGAAAATAAATACACACTGCGCTTTTTTGCGTGTACTCAAACAAACACAGTTCCGCCAATTTCTCCTATATCCAAAATGAATTAGAGGCTTTTGTTTCCACAGATTTGTAGCCTTCCGTTTAGAAAATACACAATCGTTAATCCTTGTACATTCCCCTATTTCTAGTATACCAGATAGGAGTCTTAATGTCAGGGTTAATATCTTTGTAAGTTCCCAAGTTAAAGGATTGGTCTGTATTCTTATTGTCACTTTATGTGCGGTTAACAATACCTGCTTGTCTCTGGTCAGACGGAGAGTTCTTTCCCTGGTGTTTGGATACAGATTCTCAGCGATTTACTGAGTCACAGGCTGTTGGTGCTTGGCTGCCAGGAACCGTTACTCACCAATCAGCTCCTCAGAAGATGTAGTGCACGCACTGTTTGAATCCGGTTTGTTAAACTCCTATTGCAATTGCGGTTCTGGGAGCAACTGGAACAATTTCCAAAGGACTCTTTCAGCTGTCATTCATCAAATAGGAATAGCTAGATAAACTTTCCAATAGTTTGGCTATTTCATCTGTATTTTTGAAGCTCAGGTGCAGATCAACGCGTGTCGGCTCTCTCGGAGCCTTTGTCAAGATACCTTGGGAACTTACAAAGATATTAACCCTGACATTGAGACTCCTATCTGGTATTCTAGAAATAGGGGAATGTACAAGGATTAACGATTGTGTATTTTCTAAACGGAAGGCTACAAATCTGTGGAAACAAAAGCCTCTAATTAATTTTGGATATAGGAGAAATTGGTGGAACTGTGTTTGTTTGAGTACACGCAAAAAAGCTCAGTGCGTATTTATTTTCTGCACTAATTCACTCAAGTATTTAGTAACATTTGAAGGTTTTATTTAAGTTCTGCCTATTTAACGTCTGCACATTGAGACTATTTGTATCAATTGAGCCTATGTGTATTTATTGAATTTATCTAAATTTATTGTTTTTAGCTATAGTTTTATTGGTAGTATTAAAAGGAAGGAGTGGAAGGCTACTGAGCAACAGTAAAAATGGTGAGTTTATTTCCAATTTAAAAAATACACATAAGGGTGAACAGAGTCACAGCAAACAGGGAAGGAGACAGCAATCTTACATGTTTCACGCACACTTGCGATTAATCATAGATGAGCACTCCTTCTTTTTGTGCATTTTGCGGTAGTCCGCCGCTACCTTTTTGGTTGGCTCCACACCATTCCCCTTGTTCACACATGGTTTGATCCACTCTGTTTCCTTTGCCTGGCGGATGAATACTGCAGCAGCACTTTCCTCTTTATTGGTAGTATTATTACTTGCATTAATTGTTTCTATATGAAATATTAAACTGATATTAAGGCACCAGTGTCCTAGAATTATAGGGAGATAACTAATTGTGTGATTTTTTAGTGTTTAATAAATTTATTTATGTGTTTAAATTCTTTGTGAGGGTTCTTATGTTTTAATCAAATATTGGAAGTTGCTTTCTGAAGGGATATTTTAGGCATTTATGCTTTTAAGGAGAATAGCCCATATCTATACCAATTATATATAGTTTATGTCTTAACTAGACATTACAACAAAAATATAAAAGATAACAGCAGACTGCCTTGTGAGCGCCTTCCACAATCTTCTTTTGTCTATTTGTTCTTGCTGATTGGTGGATAAATTCATCCACCAATAAAAAAAGTGCTGTCCAGAGTACTGAACCAAAAAAAAGCTTAGATGCTATCTTTATTTGAAAAAGAAGACAAGAGAACGAAGAAAATTTGATAATAGGAGTAAATTAGAAAGTTGCTTAAAATTGCATGCTCTATCTGAATTACGAAAGAAAAAAATTTGGGTTCAGTGTCCCTTTAAAATGTTTATCTTGTTTCTGCACCTCCCCCTCTTGTATTTCTATTGGAACGTAAACGTATAAGTCCATCTGTCTAGTCAATCATCTCATGTAAAGATGGCTCACAGCAGTGAACCAAGGGAAGGGACTCCTACCTTTTACAGGTTATTTTAATGTATTTCAATTATTGTAAGTTGGAATTATAACACTGCTTAATATTTTTGTCCTTTATAAATAAATGATAATAAAGATAATAAATAAAAGTGTGACTGAGCATTGCTCTTGCAATTATAGGAAATTCTCAACAACACTACAAAAAAAGATAAATACATGCTCTAATTTTGCTTAGGTGTACCTATTGCAATGTAGCAAAAAAACAAACAAACAAAAAAAAACGCACAAAGATGTAAAATTGTATTTTGTTTGTATTCAGCCAAAATGAGATTCCACCTGTGTCAAATATTATTAAGCATTTAGTGTGATACAAAGTTGAATTCCCTTTTTTTTCATTTCCTACAATTAGAGCCATATTGCGTGCAAGTATATGTCACATTTCTGTACCAATCTATTTAATTTTGCTGATTGAAACAGACTCTATCAACATTTGGTGTAGCATTTGCACCTCAATTATGTGTCACCCTGTTGAGATTTATTATTATTATCAGGTATTTGTAGAGCGCCAACAGATTCCGCAGCGCTGAGATTTTGCATATTTCTGTTTGCGTTTTCTCCACCGTGCTAATTTTTTCCCCCCATTCCAGCCACACATAAAGCCCAGCAACTCCATAGAGCATATTTATAAATAGATTTAAAGAATAAAAACCTGGTATTTAGATAAAAGAAAAAGCAACTGATCTGTATGGGGTTCTGCCAGAACAGATTCAGCAATGCAGAAGTTTATTTAATTCTCAACTTAGCAGCTTGTTTCACGCCAGATGAGAAGTGACAGATTTGAGAAAACTGACCCAAACGCAAGCTTTAAATTACACTAATTTTAGGCAAATTTTTAAAGCCAGCAGAATAAGTCATGTTCAATAGTGCACTTTTTTTCACAGCTTGCTATCAAGTTTCTACATTATACAGTACGTTACAGTACAACTGCTCTGCAAACAAATATTTATGCATACTAACCCTCTGTAACATATACATACATAGCTACAAGGCCAAAAGAATGTGCAAGTTTTACATATGGGCACTGTTAAAATTAAGTGAATGATGTTTATTATTTAAACTAACCGCTATTGGTATTTTATATAATAGATTATATAAAATTAAGAATTACTGAAAGAGGTGACAGCTACACATTATATGGTTTTATTTAGTATTTTGGAGATTGGAATTTTGACATTGCAATTCAGTTCAGGAAGAATAAAAAACCATAATAAAACAGGAACAGGATTGTCCTTTTTCTAGGCAATTGTTTTATTGTCCCCAGAAAATTTATAAGGAACTCAAAAAAAATAATCATTTTTTGTTTGCAGGAACCTGCTTTTGGCAGGTGGTATAGAATAATGGCATTTTGTTGGCCTAGGATACCTCTCAATATTTGTAGGAGGCGTTCCAAGACATGGTGAGGGCACTTGTGGGTGAAGGAGGGCTATACATTAGGACCTACCCTTGTTGCCCCCATATACATATTATTATTTTTCTTTTATAACTGGGCAGTGATTGCATCCCTTTGGTTGTCAGTTTGTCTTGTCTCTTACAAGTTTTATATCATTGTTTTATTTGAACAAATTATACCCTGCATCTTCTTAAAAGGCAATCTTTTAAGAAGATGCAGCCCCCAAAATTGGCTTTCGAAGGGCGAGATCGATCAGGGACATGCTGGTGAAAGTTGATCCAGTACAGAGCTATAGGACTACAACTTGGCTCCAACAAGTTAAACCTGGTTGCTATAAGTGTGCAGGATGCACGACCTGCATTGGTCTCCTTAATACCAAGTATTTCACTCATGCTTCCACTAATAAGAGGTTTGAGATCCGGCATAGAGTAACCTGCACAACAACATATATTGTTTATCTGCTACATTGTCCGTGTGGGTTATTTTATGTTGGAAAAACCATTGATAACATACAGACTCGTATGGCCAACCACCGGTTGCCCGAAATTTTGCGATGCTTGGTCATACGGTCTCAGATTTGAGGTATGTGATCATCGATCACATTCCCCCTCTGCATAGAGGGGATGACAAAGGTAATTTGCTGCTGCAGCGTGAGTCCAGGTGGATATTTAACCTGGGTACTTTGGTGCCCAGGGGGTTGAGTATGCACCTGGACTGGCATTGCTATTTATGACCCTATTTGAAGAGAGCATTCTATGCAGTAGTCAATTTGCATAGTCAGGGTCAGGTCAGTCAGTTATAAGGATTATCTAGGCTTGTTAGGTGTCGTTACTTAACTAATTATTTAATTACACATGTATCTAAAATCCATTAGGAAGATGTATATATTTAGTGGATAGACAGTATCTCCTTGTTAAAACCCTGCAAATTGCCTTATATGTGTTCATTTATAGGTATGCCATTCTTTAGCTTTTAAACCTTATCCCCTATGTGCAGATAAGAGCACTCGTATTTTAGTAGATTGAGTTTCTAATCCCATATTTGAGTATGTGCCAGTTAAGTATTAGGGAAATTTAGAAGGCTTGTGAGATATATTGCATAATATAGTGTATGCTGTAGTCACTTGCCACTGTTTTGATTTTACTCATAGGCACGCCGCTTCTGGTAACCATGGTAACGGCCGGTCCTGCGCAGTGGAGCGGTCATGATGTCATGGATGTTCCGATTTCAGGCAGAGGTGTTGTGGTGATGGGGATATAAGGAGAGGTATGTTTGTTTGCACTTTGTACGATCTGAGGACGGGGCTAACACCCCCGAAACGTTATTGTGAATACATTTTGATTTATCAATTGGTGTAAGACCCGGTGAGTGCACACACGTATTGCTCGTGGAGCCTGCCATGTTTACAATAATTATATAAATGTTGTAATAACTAATTTAATAATTCTTTCACAAGTGAGGGAGCTTATAATAAATAAAAGGGATCTGCTGCACAATAATGGAGTACATATATATATATATATATATATATATAATTCATATGTGAGACATTTCTATTTGCATGCAATATTTCTAATACTTTAAAAGGTATTAGAAATATTGCCTGCAAATAGATGCGTCTCATATATGAATTATATTTGAGTACTCCATTATTGTGCAGCAGATCCCTTTGCGCATGCAAACAGTTTTTTCTAAGCTCCCTCACTTGTGACGTCTCCTAGCATCACGTCATTGCTGGAGCAGAAGTGCCCGGCGCTGGCTCTGAGCGTTTGCCGAACGAGGCCTTAGACAACATAAACAAGAATTCTGGCCATACATCCAATTAATATTAAGTGGTTGTTCAGGATCTATCATTTAATTCTTACTGTATGATCTTGATTTGATCATAATCGGCCATTTTTATTGTTTATCTGCTCCACCTTTTTCATGATCATTTTTGGTGAAAATGTTCCTATAAATAACAAGTGCCAGTTTTTGTGATCACAATCCTTGATACTTAAAGGGACAGTAAAGCCATGATTAAACTTCAATGACTCAAATAGAGAATGATATTTTAAAACAATTTTCCAATTTACTTCGATTATCTTATTTGTTTTGTTCGTTGGGTATACTTTGTTGAAATTCATACTTAGATTGGTTCAGTAGCAGCAATGCATTTCTAGGAGATAGTTGCTGATCACTTTTTGGCTCACCAGATATGTTCAGCTAGCTCCCTGTAGCGCACTGCTGCTCATTCAGCAGTAGATTCAAAGAGAATGGAGCACATATTATAATAAAAGTGAACCCTTAGACTGATACTGTGTACATACCCACTGTGATGTGTGCATTCTCAGTGTCAGGGTTTGATTGACAGACAAACACAAGCACAGTTACATATGCACAAACAAGAATCTTGGAATACTCCCGGGTCTGCACCAAAAATAAATTTATAAAAAAAACTACAAAGATTCTGAGTGCCCCAGAACAAAATTATGCTAAATATTACCTTAAAGGGACATGAAACACAAAATGTTTCCATCAAGATTTAGATAGAGCATACAATTTTAAACAACTTTCAAATTTAGTTCTATTATCGAATTTCCGTCCTTCTCTTGTTATCCTCTGTTGAAGAAACAGTAATGTACTACTGGGAGCTAGCTGAAAAGATCAGATGAGCCAATGAAAATCGCCACCATTCAGTAGCTAGCTACCAGTAGTGCATTACTATTCCTTTAACGGAGGATAGCAAGAGAAGGACGCAAATTTGATAATAGAAGTAAATTTGAAGGTTGTTTAAAATTGAATGCTCTATAAAAACCATGAAAGTTTCAGTTTGACTATACTGTCCCTTTAAACATTGAAATTAAGGTTGAATTGCTAAATACCTAATATCTTACCACTACAAAAATAGAATACAGTAATCTTCATTTTTTTCACAAGACATGCACCAAGGGCGAGATTACATATGCGGCGTAAGTTTCAGCGCAACTGCTGAAACCAATGCTGCCCATAAATTCACCTCGCACATCGGGTGAATCATATAAACCACACCGTCAGATCAGATACTGCCGTAAATTGGATAAATCGGTGACGTTCAGAAATGTGCGGAAATATACATTTTTGGAGTCACCAGTGAGTTACGGCAGTACATGATCTGCCGGTGCCTAAGTAAAAAGTTTAATCGCACGTAAAAATCTAACCCGCCTCCCAAAAATTAACCTGACATGTCAAAACCCCTATATTCATCATCCACCCACATCACAACTAATAATCAATGTATTAACCTCCAAACCGCCTTCCCCCATAACACAATATACCAAAAAAAGTGATTAATCCCTAATCTGCCAACCCTCACATCACAAAGTACCTAATAAATGTATTAAGCCCTAATCCGCCACCCCTCTACATTGCAAACTACCTAATAAATGTATTAACCCCTAATCCGCCATCCCCCCCACATTGCGAAGTACTTAATTACCATATTAACCCATAATCTGCCAACCCCCAACATTGCAAGCTACCTATTAAAACTAGTAACCCCTAAGATGCTATCCCCCACAGCGAACTCTACCTAATTAACCTATTAACCCCTAAACTGCCAACCCCCTAAGGGCTATTGGTAGTTTAGTCTTAGATTAGGGTGTGTTTTTATTTTGGGGTGGCTTTTTTGTTTTTATAGGGGTATTAGATTGTTTCATTTTTATTATTTTGGATCATTTTGTTTACGTTTTTCTGTAATTTTAGATTTTTTTATTTTTGTACTCTTAGATTTTTTTATTTTAATTTAGTCTTAGTTTTTTTATGTAATGTTAGGAATTTTAATTTTAAGTTAAGATTGTTTTATTTTGGTAATTTTTAATTAATTTATTAGTAAAATATGTAAGTGGGGTTAATTTAGGGGTGTTAGGTTAGGGGGCTTAGTGATTAGATTAATACTTTGCGTTGTGGGGAATGGCGGTATAGGGGTTTATAGGTTAATTAGGTAGATTGCGTTGTGGGGGGTTGGCGGTTTAGGGGTTAATAGTGTAATTAGATACTTTGCGTTTTGGATGGGTGGCAGATTAGGGGTTAATAACTTTATTGGTACTTTGCGATGTGGGGGTTAGCAGATTAGGGGTTAATACATTTTATTTAGTTATTGTGGGTGGTGGAGGGCGGTTGACAGGTAGATATTGTGCATGCGTAAAGTGTTTGTTAAAACTTCCAGGGAGTTACGGTGCTCATATACTCAGTACAAGGCTTGCTGCGTCTGTCTATGTGTGGCGAGGTGAAAATGGAATAAAATTTCTCCATTTTCGCTGCGTAAGTCCTTGCACTGAATATGTGATACCGACTTGCGAACCCGGTTCTATGTTAGTTTATGGGAGTAAAAACAGCGGCCGATGGGTAAAATATATATATGCGGCGCCGTATATGTGATCGCGACATCCGTCTAAAAACAGCCAGCTTTTGCGGCGACGCCACATATGTGATCGAGCCCCAAGAGAATCATCTTTTCAGACATTTTTCCTCCTATACTTTGTAAATTTAAAATGATAAATTAGCTTTTTTTTTAACTTACCTTTTCTGCAAATGTTACTGATTATGTTTACAGGAATGATGCTTGACTGGTGCAAGATATTTGTATTTTACAGTTTTTCTTCTTGGTAAAATACGCATGTTACATGCCAAAATAATTTTTTTTTAAATTATTATAGTCAATTTTAGTAACAACGTACAATTTACTCCAAATTTGACTGCACATCCAGAGAATCTATTTTCTGCCATGTTTTCACTACATGTATTGTTTGTGGAAATTACGGATGTCATATCACTTATTGGCCTTCAAGCTGAGATCTGTTTGGACATCAGTGGAATGACGTGAGGCATCTTGCCAAAGCATCATGAAATCCAAGAGTTAAACCACAATTTATTACAAAAGCATAAAAAACTGCACTGCTGCCTAACTTTATCAGCTGAAACATGAAACAATGAAAAGCAGAGATTGTAGGGGGAAAAGGAACGGATGCCAAATGAAATGGACACGCTTGCGTGAGTTTCTAGCCCTTACTGTCTATGTTCTTTTTCTATTATTTATGTGTTAGTTTGGGGCTTAAGCTCAATGTTTTGTCAGAAAATCTTGATTTTTGATTGATGGAACATCTACCAAGGGGGCCACTGAAAACTCTTTGGTTTTATTGTGTTTTCAAGACAAGAAGGAAATTATTGCTGAGTAAAAAGAAAAAGGAAACAAAGTTCATTTTAGTTAACAAAGTGCTTTTGTTCTGTGGAAATGATTCTTTTGTTCTACTAAAAGCTTCTGAAGATAACATATTCTCATTTATTAAAGGGGCAAAATCTTCAATTGCACAATTAATTAAGATTATACATTACAAAAATAATTATCCAAGTATGAAAGCATGTAAGGGTTAGATTACAAGTGGCACGCTCTTTAGCGCTTTTACTTGAACGTTAACACTGCCAGAAGTAATCTTTTTGCGTGCACAAGTTAGCGCACGTATTGCAAGTTGAAAGTAAAACTTTTACACACGAGCGAAACCGTAATCGCGCTTACTTCAGCACCTCGAATGGCACGACTGCGCTAACTTTTTCTATCTATGATTACTCTTCAACAAAGGATACCAAAAGTAGGAAGCAAATTTAAATTTACCGTCCCATTAATCCTTTAAATTAACAAAGTCCCACTGCCCAGAAAGCATGTTGCCTCATCATTGCATGCTTAGTCACACTCTTCATTTACAACAGCCACCCAATTGGTTCATTTGCAAATCTAAAGGACCTTTTGGCATGTCATTCATTTTTGTAAACCATGAAAGTTGAATTTTCTCTTCAAAGGGGATTAAAATTAAACTTTCATGATTCAGACAGAGCGTCCAATTTTAAACAACTTTTCAATTTACTTAAATTATCAGTTTGTGCTCAGCAATTTTTATGCACCATCTTCTACTGAGCATGTGAAAGAGGTCACAGTGTATGTGTATATGAGTTTGTAATTGGCTGATGGATGTCACATGGCACATTGGGCATGGAAATAGGAGCAATCTTTGAAATTTCTCAGAAAAAAATTACTGGTTGCATTGTCTTTTATTATGCAATTCTGCAGTATTTAAATGTTCTTTAAAGAGATATGAAAGCCAAAAAAATTATTTTGTGATTCAAACAGAATATACAATTTTAACAAAGGTTTCCAATTTACTTCTATTAGCAAATTTGCTTTGTTCCCGTGATATTCTCCTTTGAAGAGATACCTAGGTAGGTGTTTGAAGCACCACATGGAAATAGTGCTGCCATCTATTGCTCTTGCTAGATGGATAATATTCTTGCAAAACTGCCCCAGAAATAGGCCAACTCCCAAGGTTACGTACCTGCTTTTCAACAAAAGATACCAAAACAATGAAAAAATGATAATAGAAGTAAATTTGAAAGTTGTTTAAAATCACATGGTCTATCTGAATCATCAAAATTTTGGGTTTCATATCCCTTTAATGCCCTTTAACAACATTTCCTAAAAGGTAAAGGTATAAGCCAAAAAAACACTACTTTTCAAAATGTTACGCCTAATTTTGGCTAAATAAAAAGTATTACAAATGCCATACTAAATGCTTTTTGTGGTAAGTAGTTTGATCTAATTATGATTTAATTTAAATGTATTGATTACACCATAGAACATATATGTGATAAAGCCTATTAAAGTCAGCCCATTCAAGAATAAAGCAAAAATGAAATGTAGTTATACCAGCTGTTGTAAACTCATAAAAATATTCGCTTGAAATCTCCTAGTCACTTCAAGAAAATTCTACTGGGCAATTTGTAGAGGTAGCATTGTGAGTGTTTTTTTCACCAGATGTTTCTTTCCAGTTTTCTATTCTGTAAACAAACTGTGTTGTTTTCAAATTCATTGATTCTTGTACGATGTTTATAGGTAACTAGAGTGCTTGTTCAATAAAGAAAGAGGACAAATAGTTTTGATAATTTTGTGAAGCCCATTTATAGACATCAAATCACTATGCAATTTGCTGCCAACAGAATTATCAAACATTTTCACTAAAATCAATTTTCTAACATATAACAGTGCAGATTAGTAGCAGTTTAGTATTTCCTTACACCAAGTTTTGCGCTATAGAGGGTGCAAAACAAACGCAACAAAAGTTGCATTATTTCAGCCTCCATAGCGCTGCTATTAGGAGTTTTGAAAAAGCCGCCTTGTGCGTGTGATATGGTTGCGTTAAGCTCCATACCGCACAAAATACAAGCGCTGCTTTGACGTGCTCGCGCACGCTTTCCCCAAAAACATCAATGGGGAGAAAGTGTTAGAAAATAAAACGAACACCTCGTGGAATTAAACGCTCCGTAACGCAACCCCACATGTAAACACCCCTAATCTGCTGCCCCCGACATCACCGACACCTACATAAACTTATTAACCCCTAATCTGCCACCCCCAACATCGCTGCCACTATACTTAAGTTATTAACCCCTATTCCTCCGCACCCCAACATCGCCCACACTATAATAAAGATATTAACCCCTATTCCGCTGCTTCCTGACATCACCACTACTAAATAAAGTTATTAACACCTAAACCTCTGGCCTCCCACATCGCTGCCACTAAATAAACCTATTAACCCCTCACCTGACAGCTCCCCACATCGCAAAAAAATAAATTAAACTATTAACCCCTAAACCTAACAACCCCCTAACTATAAAATAAAATTACAAGATCCCTATCTTAAAATAAATAAAAACTTACCTGGGAAATTATAAAAAAAAACTAAGTTTAAACTATAAATTAAACTAACATTACTATTATACTAAAATTAAAATAACTATCAATTAAATAAATTAAATTACTCATTAACAAACACTACTAAAAAAAATAAAAATCTACAGTTACAAAAAATACCAAATTACAAAATATAAAAAAATACCAAATTACGAAAAATAACAAACGAAATTATCCAAAATAAAAACAATTACACCTAATCTAATAGCCCTATCAAAATAAAAAAAAACTAGCCTACAATAAACTACCAATAGCCCTTAAAAGGGCCTTTTGTAGGGCATTGCCCTAAAGAAATCAGCTCTTTTCCCTGAAAAAAAATACAAAGACCCCCCAACAGTAAAACCCACCACCCAACCAACCCCACAAAATAAAAAAACCTAACTCTAAAAAAAACCTAAGCTACCCATTGCCCTGAAAAGGGCATTTGTATGAACATTGCCCTTAAAAGGGCATTCAGCTCTTTTCCTTGCCCTTAAAAGGGCATTCAGCTCTTTTAAGACAAGCCCAAGCCCTAATCTAAAAAAAAAAACACCAAAAATTTTTTTTTTAAAAAACCTAACACTAACCCTCGACGATCCACTTACAGTTTTTGAAGTCCGGACATCCATCCTCATCCAGGTGGCAAGAAGTCTTCATCCAGACGCGAGGTCTTTATCCATCCAGGCGACGTCTTCTATCTTCATCCAGGCGGCATCTTCTATCTTCATCCTGGCGGCGCGGAGCAGCTCCATCCTGAAGATATTCGGCGCGGAGCATCCTCTTCATACAGTCGCCGCCGTATACTGAATCTTCAATGCAAGGGAGCCTTTTCAAAATGTCGTCCCTTGCATTCCTATTGGCTGATTTGATTTTTGAAATTCAAATCAGCCAATAGGATGAGAGCTACTGAAATCCTATTGGCTGATTTGAATAGCCAATAGAATTTCAGTAGCTCTCATGCTATTGGCTGATTTGAACAGCCAATAGGATTTCTATGAAAATAGAAGATGCTGCCTGGATGAAGATAGAAGACACCGCCTGGATGGATGAAGACTTCTCGCCGCCTGGATGAGGATGGATGTCCGGATTTCAAAAACTGTAAGTGGATTGTCGGGGGTTAGTGTTAGGGTTTTTTAACTTTTTTTGGTGATTTTTTTTTTAGATTAGGGAAATGGGTAGCTTAAGTTCTTTTTAGAGTTAAGTTTTTAATTTTGGGAGGTTGGTTGGGTTGTGGGTTTTATTGTTGGGGGGTCTTTGTATTTTTTTTTCAGGGAAAGAGCTGATTTTTTAGGGCAATGCTATACAAAAGGCCCTTTTAAGGTGTATTGTAAGCTAGGGTTATTTTTTATTTTGGGGGGGCTTTTTTTTGATAGGGCTAGTAGATTAGGTGTAATTATTTTTATTTTGGATAATTTTGTTTGTTATTTTTTGTAATTTAGTATTTATAATTTTTTGTAACTGTAGATTTTATTTTTTTAGTAGTGTTAGTTTTTTAGTAATTTAATTTATTTAATTGATAGTTATTTTAATTTTAGTATAACAGTAATGTTAGTTTAATTTATAGTTTAAATGTAGGTGTTTTTAATTTCCCAGGTAAGTTTTTAGATATTTTAAGATAGGGATCTTGTAATTTTAATATAAAGTTAGGTGGTTATTAGCTTCAGGGGTTAATAGTTTAATTTATATTTTTGCGATGTGCGGGGCTGTCGGTTTAGGGGTTAATAGGTTTATTTAGTGGCAGTGATGTGGGAGGCCAGAGGTTTAGGGGTTAATAACTTTATTTAGTGGCAGCAATGTCAGGGAGTGGCGGAATAGGGGTTAATAGCTTTATTATAGTGTGGGCGATGTTGGGGTGCGGGGGAATAGGGGTTAATGACTTTAGTATAGTGGCGGCGATGTCGGGAGCGGCAGATTAGGGGTTAATTACTTTAAAAGAGTGTTTGCTATGCGGGAGGGCCTCGGTTTAGGGGTTAATAGGTAGTTTATGGGTGTTAGCTTACTTTGTAACACTTTAGTTATGAGTTTTGTGTAACAGTTTTGTTGTGTAAAACTCATAACTACTGGTCTCAGATTGCGGAACGGATCGTGTCGTTATAGGGTGTAATGCAAGCTTTTTAGCCTCACCGCAAAACTTGCAATGGCAGCGCTATGGAAATCCCATGCAAAAAGTGTGGGACTGACGTTGCATTACAGGCTAAAAGGCTTGAGGTACAGCTATACCGACAAGACTCGTAATAGCTGTGTTGCTCTTTTAATGCTGAAATGGCCATTTTTTCAGCGTTAAAACACAAACGTAAAACTCGTAATCTAGGTGTTAGTTTGTTGTAGTTATCATCAGTAAGCAGTGACAGAACTTATAGGGCCACAAAGGTTGCATGTGCCACCGTGCCCTGAAGGTCTGCCACTCAGGGGGATCCAAAAGGTGTAACCAGGCGGTGGAGCAAAAATAGCTGCCCCACAGCAGCCTTAACCGAGCCATGCTAATTGCCACTGCAATAACAATACCCAATATAGGTATAGGCAGCTCCATGCATGCTGCATGCAGGTGGTTCCCAAGCTGATCACTGTCCTGCCAGGTTGTAGCTCCCCACACATTCTGTTCCTTCTTCTGGGTAGACAAAGGTGACATAATTCCATGTTCACCACCTGAGCAGTTAACCAGCCACTCCCACATGGCCAGCTCAGGGGACACAAGGCAGATGCAGATCCTGGAGAGCCTGAAGGAGCAAGGGGCTGGGAGCCAGTTGTGGTGAGACAAGAAGCCACTTTAGGTATGTAAGTGTACAGTGACAATAGCAGTACAGTGCAGGCTGCACACAGCTGAGACTGGGGTTGCTCTTATGGTGTCTTATAAGTGGAGAGGCATGAATAGCAGGTGGAACTCTTTACCCAACACCATCACTGCTCTGTGTCCAGTCTCATCCAGAATTTGTATGTGTATGTATGTATGTGTGTGTAAGCATTTAAGAGCATGTGTGTATGTATGTATGAGTGTGTGTAAGTAAGAGCGTGTGTGTATGTATGTATGAGTGTGTGTGTAAGTAAGAGCGTGTGTGTATGTATGTGTGTGTGTGTAAGACGTGTGTGTATGTCTGTATGAGTGTGTATGTATTTATGTGTGTGTAAGCATTTAAGAGCATGTGTGTATGTATGTATGAGTGTGTGTAAGTAAGAGCGTGTGTGTATGTATGTATGTATGTGTGTGTGTGTAAGACGTGTGTGTATGTCTGTATGAGTGTGTATGTATGTATGTGTGTGTGTGTGTGTGTGTATGTATGTATGTGTGTGTGTGTAAGACGTGTGTGTATGTCTGTATGAGTGTGTATGTATGTATGTGTGTGTGTGTGTGTGTGTGTATGTATGTATGTATGTGTGTAAGTAAAAGTGTGTGTATGTATGAGTGTGTATGTATATATGAGTGTGTGTGTGTGTATGTATGTATGTATGTATGTATGAGTGTGTGTGTGTATGTATGTATGTATGAGTGTGTTTAAGTAAGAGCATGTGTACGTATGTAAAAGTGCGTGTAAGAGTGTGTGTGTACGTATTTATGTATGTGTGTGTGTGTAAGAGCGTGTGTGTAAATAAGAGCGTGTGTATGTATGTATGAGTGTGTGCATGTATGTGTGTGTATGAGTGTGTATGTATGTGTGTGTAAGTAAGAGCATGTGTGTGTGTGTATGAGTGTGTATGTGTATGAGTGTGTATGTATGTGTATGTAAGTAAGAGCATGTGTGTGTGTGTGTATGAGTGTGTATGTGTATGAGTGTGTATGTATGTGTGTGTAAGTAAGAGCATGTGTGTGTGTGTGTATGAGTGTGTATGTGTATGAGTGTGTATGTATGTGTGTGTAAATAAGAGCGTGTGTATGTATGTATGAGTGTGTGTATGTATGTATGAGTGTGTATGTATGTGTGTGTAAGTAAGAGTGTGTGTATGTATGTATGTGTATGTATGTATGAGTGTGTGTATGTATGTGTGTGTATGAGTGTGTATGTATGTGTGTGTAAGTAAGAGCATGTGTGTGTGTATGAGTGTGTATGTGTATGAGTGTGTATGTATGTGTGTGTAAGTAAGAGCATGTGTGTGTGTGTGTATGAGTGTGTATGTGTAACATTTCAAGGCCCTAGTTATGTGTTTAAAGGAGTGGTAAAAGGGCAATACATCAGAGTAAAAAGGATTTGCACTGAAAATAAATAATTTGAGAGAGTAGTTTTATTAAGAGAGGCTATTCTAAACATTTGATTAAAAAGGTATCCACTGAGATTTTCAATACAAATAGGTTGGATACTTTTGTACAAAAACCTAAAAAGAAATAAGACCAACAGCCCCTGTTCATCACTAAGTATTCTACAGAGTTTTACTCTATTTGTGAGATAGTGAGAACATATTTCCCCCTCCTTTATGGAGACAAAGATCTCAAAAAGGTGGTGGAGAAGGGCTGTAAATGTGTCTTTTCAAAAAATCTAACCTTGGGGAATATACTCTCACCAAGTCAACTCCCAACTAATACTCCCATGAGCTCTTGGCTTATTTCCAATGGCACCTTTAGATTGGGCAGCACTAGATGCAAATCCTGCAATTTTCTCATTACAGGTAATGACTTCCATTCATGTGTTACCGGGCAAGATTTCAAAGTAAAGGGATGCATCAACTCTTCGACCACCTATGTGATATATCTTAGAGGTGGGGACAGGGAATACTTTTTGTCCAAACAAGAGTTATTCTGGATTTTTAAATTTAAGACTCAGGTACCTCTGGGTTTTAATTCAGAGTACGATGTTATAAATCATTGGAAATAATTCAAATTTTTGGTATTAGGGTTCATATGGTTATCTATATTGGCTACCTATGTTTTCATATTATATTGTGAACTCTTACACACACACACACACACACACACACATATATATATATATATATATATATATATATATATATATATATATATATAAAATAAACCCCTCTTTTTTGGTTTCCTCTTAAATATTAAATGGATTACCCCCTAAAACCTCTTACACGATTCCACCATAAAAAATTGCATTACCCACCAAATATGTATATTGGAAAATATGTTGCTGTGCCTGCTTAAGGGGATATGAGTCATATCGGTGGTAACGTATATACTTATATACATCCTCGATTTAGAGTTTACTCACCCCTTTTATATATTTTTATAGATATATACTTTTTAATCATTTGTGTTGTATTTTATGTCCTTTTGCGTGACTTTACACCATTCAAAGTTGAGTTCAATGTATGAAATGTTATCCAGTCAAAGAATTTAAATGATCATGCCTATTTTTGCACTCAATTCTTGGTACAATTATTTACTACTTGTCATAGTACCATTGTCTGCTAACTATGTATATATTATCCTTTGTTTCTATGCCAATATTATTATCATTATTTTTTCCTTTGCTTTCTGCTGCAATGCACTGTTTATTGATCTGACACGTTTATTTAAATAGGATTGTAGGAGTTTTTCCTTCGTCTAGAATTATCCAATGAAATTGCTTGACAAGGTTTTTAAGCTCAGCTGGCTAACAAATTGTTAGGTCTATGAATACGGCACACGCCGAAATGCGTAAGACCAGCAAGAACTCTGTGTCTTCTGTTTGCTTCGTTTTAACATGAATATCCAATAAAGCTGGTTTTATTTATTTTGGATGTCTTCAGGAATTTTTTTCTCTTCTGTCATATGCATTACGGGGATTACTAGGAGTCCCCCCTTTTTCTCCTGGACTCATCCACGTTTTACCCGCCGGAACCTGGTCTGTGTTCACGTACGGCTTTACTTCTACCACTTGTCTTGTATTGGTTTGATGCTTCATCTATTGTGACGTGTGATTGGAAGAGGCCTTACCACGTGCTTCGGAAGTCTCCGTTGATTGACCCACAGGAGCCTGGAGGAGGAGCATGGAGACGCGTTGCTCTCGGACCAGGGTCTCCAGAGCAGAAAGTAAGCCGTGCCGCTACTGGATAGCAAAGGCCAGTTACTCACATTTCGGACGGGCTCTGAGGACAGAGTTGAGCTGTTATAGCATCTTACCATATCTTACCGGACGGGCTCTTAGGACAGAGTTGAGTTGTGATAGCATCTTACGATATCTTACAGGACGGGCTCTTAGGACAGAGTTGAGCTGTGATAGCATCTTACCATATCTTACCGGACGGGCTCTTAGGACAGAGTTGATCTGTGACAGCTTCTTACCATATCACCGGACGGGCTCTTAGGGCAGAGTTGAGCTGTGACAGCATCTTACCACATCACCGGATGGGCTCTTAGGACAGAGTTGAGCTATGATAGCATCTTACCATATCACCGGACGGGCTCTGAGGACAGAGTTGAGCTGTGATAGCATCTTACCATATCACTGGACGGGGACTGAGGACAGAGTTGAGCTGTGATAGCATCTTACCATATCACCAGACGGGCTCTGAGGACAGAGTTGAGCTGTGATAGCATCGTACCATATCACTGGCTGGGGTATGAGGACAGAGTTGAGCTGTGATAGCATCTTACCATATCACCGGACGGGCTCTGAGGACAGAGTTGAGCTGTGATAGCATCTTACCATATCACTGGACGGGGTCTGAGGACAGAGCTGAGCTGTGATAGCATCTTACCATATCACCGGACCGGCTCTGAGGACAGAGTTGAGCTGTGATAGTATATTACCATATCTTACCGGATGGGCTCTGAGGACAGAGCTGAGCTGGGATAGTATCTTACCATATCACTGGACGGGCTCTGAGGACAGAGTTGAGCTGTGATATCATATTACCATATCTTACCGGACGGGCTCTGAGGACAGAGCTGAGCTGGGATAGTATCTTACCATATCTTACCGGATGGGCTCTCAGGACAGAGTTGAGCTGTGATAGTATCTTACCATATCACCGGACGGGCTCTGAGGACAGAGTTGAGCTGTGATAGCATCTTACCATATCACCGGACGGGCTCTGAGGACAGAGTTGAGCTGTGATAGCATCTTACCATATCACCGGGCAGGCTCTGAGGACAGAGTTGAGCTGTGATAGCATCTTACCATATCACCAGACGGGCTCTGAGGACAGCGTTGAGCTGTGATAGCATCTTACCATATCACCGGACGAGCTCTGAGGACAGAGTTGAGCTGTGATAGTATCTTACCATATCACCAGATGGGCTCTGAGGACAGAGTTGAGCTGTGATAGCATATTACCATATCTTACTGGACAGGCTCTGAGGACATGTATAGCGGTAAGATAATCTATTTAACAGCTCTGAGAGATAGATTTTTGTTTTTGCTCTAAAATTTTAAGGTATTTGTTTTTCTAGGGGATACATAGATTAAAAAAGACTGTGTATGTTTACCTTATTTCTTTTGCTATAGCCCATTACAGTCATGTGTACTGACCTAAGCAAACACTACGTATCATGTTTCAGCGGAAGATAACTGGAGAATACGTAAGTATACAATACGCCTTTTACCCTCTCTGGGGGAGGGAGTCAAGAGATCAAATTTTTCATAGATTACGAACAAACAAAAAAAAAAACATGCAAAATAAAGATTGTATACTGTACATCTTTTACTATTCTTAAAGGGACATTAAACACTTTGAGAAGGTAATATAAAATAATAAATTGTATATATAAAAATAATTCTGCAATATACTTTCATTATTTATTTTACCCCCTTTTCCTGTAATTCCATTCTGAAATTGTGAGCTTTTCAGTTCCTGTTAGAAATGGAAGTACAGAACACTGTTATATTCTACACAGCCATTGGCTGCACACTCTAGTGACCTATTTATAACTGTCCCTAATTGGCCACAGCAGAGAAGGTAACCTAAGTTACAACATGGCAACTCCCATTGTTTTATAGACACTAAAACGTTACACTTATTTTGTCAATATTTAAACAGCTAATAAAACTTTAAAAAACCCATCTACATGTTATTCTCAGACTGATCTTTTCTTTGAAGGCATCACTATATCTAACACTTATTTAATGTTTAATGTCCCTTTAAAGGGATATTATAGTCAACATAAAACTTTCAGGATTCAGATATGGCAAGCAACTTTAAGTGACATACTTCTATTATCACATTTATTTTATTCTCTTAGTATCCTTTAGAAATAAGCATACCTAGGTAGACTTGTACCACTGCAATGCACAACTGAGAGCTAATGGTGATTGGTGGTTACATATATAGCAAAACATAAGCAATAGGGCAATACAATAATGTTCTAACACCATAAACCATTTAATTGTTTGCATTTTTATGTGTTGTAATGTATTTTTGAACGCTACTGTCCACTATTGGGACAATTAATTTAGCGTGTGCAAGTGCAGTAATCTGATGTGGTTGATTATTTGGTACTTCTGTTCCATATAGCATGGATTAGCTTCAATATTTAAAAAAGCCCCTTAAAAGGACACGAAACCCCAAATTTTTCTTTCATGATTCAGATAGAGAATAGAATTTTAAACAACATTCCAATTTACTCCTATTTTTAACTTGCTTCATTCTTCAGATATCTTTTGTTGAAGAGATAGCAATGCACATGGGGGAGCCAATCACACGAGGCATCTATGTGCAGCCACCAATCAGCAGCTACTCAGCCTATTTTGATGCTTTTCAACAAAGGATATCACGAGAATGAAACAAATTAGATAATAGAAGTAAATTGGAAAATTGTTTAAAATGGCATGCTCTTTCGAAATCATGAAAAATAAATAAATCTGGGTTTCATATCCCTATAATAAACTTTATTATTTTATGGAAGAAGTGCTTTAATCCTTTTCTATTTTGGTTAAAATATACATTGTCTATTCACATAAGACTCATCTCAAAATGCAAATGATGTCCTGATCAGAACTGTATATATTGCAAGAGCATTATGCAGGCTTAATCTAAAATAGGATGAAGGTGAATAAATAAAGGACACACAGTGACTTGTATGAACAGCTGCTGGTTGGGAGCTGCAGGATTCGTCTGCCGCACAGACACAGAAATTTAAATGGTGAAGTCATTTATGAGGGACAACAATTCAATAACAAATTTGTTTACGTAACTAGTAAATGGGATGTATGTTTGGGGAAAATTCAGGGATTATGTAACATTTTTATTTTTTTATCTAATTTCTTGTCATGCATTTTATCAACTGTAGCACTTTTTTTCCTTTACCTCATGGTTACGCATTTCAATAAAATTTGCTGATTAAAAATGTCAAAAAGCGTCATTCTGCTAGGCACTGGAAGAATATGGTTTAACATTAGGTGTAATTTATACTAGGAGGTAAGAATGAATGTAAAAATGTGCTTAAAAAAGGGAATTGCAAAAATGTTTTATCTTAAAGGGACAGTCTAGTCAAAATTAAAACTTTCATAATTCAGATAGGGCATGCATTTTTTAATAACTTGAGAAAAAGACAGTTTACCGGTATCGGCGCTTAGGTCCTGGTAGTTGGTCACAATAACTTGTAGATGGTGAGGGGTAAATACTGAGAATTGAAAAGCCGGTTATATTAATCTTAGTTAATGGTGAAGATCCACAGACTGGCTGTTGTAGAAAAACAAGCTGATGATCCCGTAACCTCTGTTATTCAGATCCGGGTGTGCTGCTGCCCGTAGTGGAAGGTGTGTGCTCTCAGGTGACACCCAATCAGGAACAGGAACTAGGACAGAGTAGAAGACAGGCGCAGCCCAATTCAAGTGTAGAATAATTTATTAGGACATAAGTGCAAGTACACAATACATACTTACAAACGTTTAGAAGATAAAACAGCAATATGGGTTTAAAATAATCCCTCCAGTTAGGTAATAGAATTCACAGCCCAGGCACGAACATCTCAGTCGGATAATACCAAGTCTGGGTGAGAGGTGCTGGAACTAAAATTGCTCCTGGTGGTATAATAAAAAACTCTACGTACGTTTCGTCTGAGTTCGCTCAGACTTTTTCAAGAGTATAATAAAAATGAGCTGAATGCAACACAGGGCTCAAACCAGCTTTAAAAAAGAGCCACTGTGATTGGAAAAAAGGATCCCAGCCAATCATTAATCCTGCTGTGTGTGCATAATTAATTTGAAAGGCTGAGTCCAATATCAGTTTAACAAAATCCTAATAGTGACAACTATTGCACAAGCTAACTCCCAGCAGAACATACAAAATCTATGTTACCAATTATATCAATATAATCCCTTTAAAAAGTTCTTAATAGAGACATTTCTAAAAAAGCCTAAAGCAGGTACGTAAAAATTACCTAATGATACAAGAATATACATTTACCCTAAAAATTACAATTGAAATAAAATTGGAATAAAAATTGGAATAAAGAAGTTGAAATGAAAAACACACTTACATGTATATATATATATATATATATATGAGTCCATCACTCAAATGCTAAGTGTACATGAAACCTCTTGCAAATATGTGGTACCAAATAAAAACATTTTTTTGATTCCTCCATTCCCTAAATGAAGGCTGTGTGTACCATAAGATGTGTCTAACAAAGGATTGAAGTTATTTCCGTTCACAGCTCCCTGTTGTTGTTAAAAATTAAAGTTAAAGTTAGATGTCACATAAAAGCTTGTAAGTCTAAATCCACGTTAAGACCGTGAGGCTGCATAGAGTCAAGTTGGTAAATCCAATATGACTCCCTGCGTCTCAATGTGAGGAGTCTATTAGGATATTTGTTTACTGGAATCCAGTCTATTATTTGTATTTTCAAAGAACTAGGGTCTTTGTTATGGTACAGCCTAAAATGTTCTGATACACTATGTGTAGTCATACCTATCTTTATGTTATTGACATGCTCACTGAGTCTGGTGCGTACGTTCCTTTTTGTTCTACCAATATAAATAAGGTTGCATTTACAACTGAGAAGATAAACGGCATAGTTGGTGCCGCAATTGCTTTTATATTTCATTGTAAATGATTTAGATCCATTATAATTTGTAAAGGAATTGCCTGTTTTGATGTGACTACACATTCCACACCTACTCACCCCACATCTAAATGTTCCTGGTTTTTGTTCTAGCCAGGTTGTTGGAGCGATTTTGTCTCTCGTGGCATTACGTAATTTGGTGGGAGCTAGAATATTTTTCAGATCTCTATTCTTCCTGAAAGTCACTAAAGGGGTTTCATATAGGGTAGCTCCTAAGATAGGATCTGCTTTTAGTATTCCCCAATGTTTTTTTAAAACATTTTGAATGTCTCTGCTGCCTTGATTGTATGTGGTGACAAATCTGACTTCCCTATTTGGATTGCTCTTATTCTGTGTAGCTGTATCTTTAGGTTGTAAAATGCTTGTCCTATCCATGATTCTGACCCTGTCTTTTGCTTTTTGTAAGTCTTTCGGATCATAGCCTTTCTCCTTGAACCTGTTATCCAAAATTGCTTCCTCTCTATAGTAGTCAGTGTCTTTGGTGCAGTTCCTTTTAATCCGCTGGTACTGACCTAACGGGATATTGGTTTTCCACCTTGGTAGGTGGCCGCTTTTTGCGTTCAAAAACCCATTTTTATCTGTGGGTTTACGATAATTGGAGACTGCTATTTTCTTATTCTCATCCACAAACAACACTAAGTCTAGGAATTCCACTTTTTGTTTGTCTATTTTAGAAGTAAATTTTAAATTGTAATCATTATTGTTCATGTGGTTCAACAATTCCCCACAGCTAGTTTCTGACCCCCTCCAAATCATCACGATATCATCTATATACCGATGGTACTTGATCAGATTACTGCTGTGGGGATTGTTGGCCCAAATGTACTTAGATTCAAAATTATCCATGTAAATATTGGCATACGATGGGGCAAATGTAGTCCCCATCGCAGTCCCCTGTATCTGACAATAAAATTGTTTTTCAAAAACAAAATAATTATGATTCAATATGAATCTAATACCCATTAGGATAAAGTCTAAATGTTTTTGAGCAAAATCAGCGTTATGTAGTGTCTCCTGTACCGCCTTGACTCCTGAGTCATGAGGGATGCAAGTATACAAGGAGGACACGTCACATGTTATCCACATATAGTCATCTTGCCACTCAAATCCCTCAAAAATGTTGATGGTGTGTAGGGTATCTCTCAGGTAGGCCTTAGTTGATTTAACTAGGGGTTGAAGGTAGTGATCAATGTAGACCGAAAGATTGTTGGTGAGGGAACCTATACCCGATATGATCGGCCTACCTGGAGGTGCTACTAAGGTTTTATGCACCTTAGGCAAGTGATAAAAAGTGGGTATTGATGGATGCAGTTCCATTAAATAATTAAATTCATCATTGTTTAAAATATCATTGTTTTTTGCATCCTTCAAGATAGAAAGAAGTTCTTTTTTATATTTTTGAGTGGGATCAAAATATAATTTTTTGTAAGTTTGGGTATCACTAAGAATATTACTAGCCTCCTGGAGGTAGTCGCATCTGTTTTGTACGACGACTCCTCCCCCCTTGTCCGCTGCTCTTATTATGATATTATTATTTTTTTGAAGCAATTTTAGAGTATTTCTTTCCTGTGTGGAAAGATTATCATTATATTTGGTTACCCAAGTTTTGTCTTTAGTTTCCCATAGTTTTTTTAGATCACTACAGACTAGTCTATTAAAGGTGCTAATGTATTCACCCTGGGCCGAATAGGGGTAGAAGCTCGATTTTCTCTTTAAGTTACTATGCTCAATTGTGTCCTTTGGTTCATGAATAGAAAGATCTCCCAAATCTTGATCCTCTGAGGACATGGGGTTTACATCTGTGTCATTATGTTGCAATTCATTAAGAACCCCTATAGTTTTATAGTCGTTCTCATTAAAACTAATCTGTACTGGATTATATATTTTTGGGGCACTTTTAATGAAATATCTTTTAAGAGTGAGATTGCGGATATACTTTTGTATATCTATATAGGTCTGAAACTTATCTGGTGCTGATTTGGGGGCAAAATTCAGCCCTTTGGCTAGAAGGTTGACTTCATTATCACTGAGGGTTATGCTTGACAAATTGAAAATGTTGGCCTTATTTTTCTCTATCTCATCCTTTTTGGATTTATGTCTCTGAACCTTTCTCCCCCCTCTACATCCCCGCTTCCTCTCCTTCTTTTTCCAGGGGTGACTTTTAAATGTTGGAAATTTATGTTTTCTGTTTCTTTTAAGTTTCGAAACCTTGTTGTTGGGGGGATGGCCAGATCTAAAAAACCCAATTCATGACTATTGTTAAAAGTAGGATCACCATTAGGATAGTGGGACCTATGAAGGTGGACCTGTGTCTTAGGTTTGGCTCCTTGTCTATTCCAACTTTCATCCCTATAATTTCCCTCCCCATGTGTTTCTAAAGTTTGATATCTATTAGCAGAACAAAAGCTATTTACTGAATTTGAATGGGAACCTTGTTTGGCATAATTATTGTGTTGTTTCTCAGAGTGTTTCAGGAAGGGTGGAGTGAAGTGGCTAGATCTATTTTGACGCCAGGTGTGATGAATAGGCGTTGACAATGTTCTACTATTATTGTTACTAGCATGGGGTAATTGATCCCTAGGGCCTTGGTGGCTATGTTTCTGTTTATTAGGTTGTTTGTTATAACCCCCATCCGTCCTCTTGGGAGTATTATTATATGTACTCTTATTATTCTTCATGTTGATATTATTATATGAATTGTATGTGTCCCTGGTATGGGTATGTGTTCTAATCATGTGATCAGTTGTTGTTGCAGATCTGGTTTTATTGGTATCACTATTCCTATGAGTTTCATGATCTTGGTTGTTAGTATTCAAGTGTTTCACATTATAGTCATAGACTCGATCATTTTTATAATCTTCCATGTCCCTACATAGTTTCTTATGTTTGGTTTTCATCAAATCTGTACTCAGCTTGGTGTTTCTCTCTTGTATGCTTTCATTAAGTGACTTCCAATAATCATCTGATTGATATCTTTGAATTTTAGGAAGTAAAGTATCGAGATCAGTTTTGATTTTATCCAACTTATACTCCCTATATTTGATTAAAATCTTAATTAGTGTGGTAGAACAATCATGAAAGGCTTTATCCCACTCTGTCATGTATTCAACTTCCTCCAACTCAAACGCAGGGCGTTTGTACACTCTCAGTCCCCTAGGGACTATATCATGGAGGATGTAATTATCTAGCAGTATCAGATCCTGCCATTCTTTGTTGTCGCAATTTAATAATTTTTCTAGTTCTCTAAAGAGTTCACGTGGATTATTGGACTCAGAATTGATATTAATCTCTGAATCATGGTCCAATAAATTTGAGGACCTCTGTCTAAGGTGTCTAGTAGGACAATCTCCAAAAATGGGGCTGGTCATTGTGAGTGGGGGTGAAGGCCTTAACTCTAATATATATATATATAATGTATCAATGAAGAATTATTTATAAATAAAAAAGCTACGTGTTAATAAAAATAATAAAATAATAAGACTAAAATGAATCACCAATAAAAATGTTAGAATGATTAGACAACAAAAAAAAAATTAAACAGGTTAATGAGCAGAAATACAAAATCAAAGATAATGATGTACCCTTATGATAAATGCATTGAATCACAACGATACTCAAAATGAAACTAACAACTACCTTATAAGTGAAACTTAGTTTGAAGAGTATAAATCAATTTTGAAAATGCAAAAATATTATGCAATAAACATCATTATGCAATAAACATCATGCAATAATAAACATCAACCTGCTTGCTGTTGGATATAAATAGCATTAGAACAATTTTAGACACACAAGCGCTATTGCTGAGACTTAAGGGATGAGTTAAAAAGCGCAAGAATTTATAAAGCGCAGGACTTTGTAAAAAACCCCTCTGTGTAAAAGTGTTAAGACCGGAGACTTGTAAATGAACAGTATCTAGCCGGTTAATCGGTCTAGGAAAGAGCTGTACACCAAATTATTGCGATTAGTGTATGGAAACTAATAGGCGTTCCCAGCTCTGCTGATTAGGGAATGGAGGAATCAAAAAAATGTTTTTATTTGGTACCACATATTTGCAAGAGGTTTCATGTACACTTAGCATTTGAGTGATGGACTCATATATATATATATATATATATATATATACATGTAAGTGTGTTTTTCATTTCAACTTCTTTATTCCAATTTTTATTCCAATTTTATTTCAATTGTAATTTTTAGGGTAAATGTATATTCTTGTATCATTAGGTAATTTTTACGTACCTGCTTTAGGCTTTTTTAGAAATGTCTCTATTAAGAACTTTTTAAAGGGATTATATTGATATAATTGGTAACATAGATTTTGTATGTTCTGCTGGGAGTTAGCTTGTGCAATAGTTGTCACTATTAGGATTTTGTTAAACTGATATTGGACTCAGCCTTTCAAATTAATTATGCACACACAGCAGGATTAATGATTGGCTGGGATCCTTTTTTCCAATCACAGTGGCTCTTTTTTAAAGCTGGTTTGAGCCCTGTGTTGCATTCAGCTCATTTTTATTATACTCTTGAAAAAGTCTGAGCGAACTCAGACGAAACGTACGTAGAGTTTTTTATTATACCACCAGGAGCAATTTTAGTTCCAGCACCTCTCACCCAGACTTGGTATTATCCGACTGAGATGTTCGTGCCTGGGCTGTGAATTCTATTACCTAACTGGAGGGATTATTTTAAACCCATATTGCTGTTTTATCTTCTAAACGTTTGTAAGTATGTATTGTGTACTTGCACTTATGTCCTAATAAATTATTCTACACTTGAATTGGGCTGCGCCTGTCTTCTACTCTGTCCTAGTTCCTGTTCCTGATTGGGTGTCACCTGAGAGCACACACCTTCCACTACGGGCAGCAGCACACCCGGATCTGAATAACAGAGGTTACGGGATCATCAGCTTGTTTTTCTACAACAGCCAGTCTGTGGATCTTCACCATTAACTAAGATTAATATAACCGGCTTTTCAATTCTCAGTATTTACCCCTCACCATCTACAAGTTATTGTGACCAACTACCAGGACCTAAGCGCCGATACCGGTAAACTGTCTTTTTCTTTTGTTCAAGTGCACTTTGTATATTGGCTGCTCAGTCCGGTCAGCTGGTTTGCAGGTACAGCTAAAGATTATTGTCTCACCTCGACTCAAACCCTACAAATTAGCAAAGGAGAGACTGTTATTTAAGGTCATAGAGTTCTTATTGTATTCAACCTCTCTATTTGTCTCCCACACTAACTCTGCCTGAATTACGTTCCTACACCGGAACCGAGAATACTTCTGTTATACCTATACCTCTCAACGTTAAGACCGGATCAGCAGAGCTGGGAACGCCTATTAGTTTCCATACACTAATCGCAATAATTTGGTGTACAGCTCTTTCCTAGACCGATTAACCGGCTAGATACTGTTCATTTACAAGTCTCCGGTCTTAACACTTTTACACAGAGGGGTTTTTTACAAAGTCCTGCGCTTTATAAATTCTTGCGCTTTTTAACTCATCCCTTAAGTCTCAGCAATAGCGCTTGTGTGTCTAAAATTGTTCTAATGCTATTTATATCCAACAGCAAGCAGGTTGATGTTTATTATTGCATGATGTTTATTGCATAATGATGTTTATTGCATAATATTTTTGCATTTTCAAAATTGATTTATACTCTTCAAACTAAGTTTCACTTATAAGGTAGTTGTTAGTTTCATTTTGAGTATCGTTGTGATTCAATGCATTTATCATAAGGGTACATCATTATCTTTGATTTTGTATTTCTGCTCATTAACCTGTTTAATTTTTTTTTTGTTGTCTAATCATTCTAACATTTTTATTGGTGATTCATTTTAGTCTTATTATTTTATTATTTTTATTAACACGTAGCTTTTTTATTTATAAATAATTCTTCATTGATACATTATATATATATATATTAGAGTTAAGGCCTTCACCCCCACTCACAATGACCAGCCCCATTTTTGGAGATTGTCCTACTAGACACCTTAGACAGAGGTCCTCAAATTTATTGGACCATGATTCAGAGATTAATATCAATTCTGAGTCCAATAATCCACGTGAACTCTTTAGAGAACTAGAAAAATTATTAAATTGCGACACCAAAGAATGGCAGGATCTGATACTGCTAGATAATTACATCCTCCATGATATAGTCCCTAGGGGACTGAGAGTGTACAAACGCCCTGCGTTTGAGTTGGAGGAAGTTGAATACATGACAGAGTGGGATAAAGCCTTTCATGATTGTTCTACCACACTAATTAAGATTTTAATCAAATATAGGGAGTATAAGTTGGATAAAATCAAAACTGATCTCGATACTTTACTTCCTAAAATTCAAAGATATCAATCAGATGATTATTGGAAGTCACTTAATGAAAGCATACAAGAGAGAAACACCAAGCTGAGTACAGATTTGATGAAAACCAAACATAAGAAACTATGTAGGGACATGGAAGATTATAAAAATGATCGAGTCTATGACTATAATGTGAAACACTTGAATACTAACAACCAAGATCATGAAACTCATAGGAATAGTGATACCAATAAAACCAGATCTGCAACAACAACTGATCACATGATTAGAACACATACCCATACCAGGGACACATACAATTCATATAATAATATCAACATGAAGAATAATAAGAGTACATATAATAATACTCCCAAGAGGACGGATGGGGGTTATAACAAACAACCTAATAAACAGAAACATAGCCACCAAGGCCCTAGGGATCAATTACCCCATGCTAGTAACAATAATAGTAGAACATTGTCAACGCCTATTCATCACACCTGGCGTCAAAATAGATCTAGCCACTTCACTCCACCCTTCCTGAAACACTCTGAGAAACAACACAATAATTATGCCAAACAAGGTTCCCATTCAAATTCAGTAAATAGCTTTTGTTCTGCTAATAGATATCAAACTTTAGAAACACATGGGGAGGGAAATTATAGGGATGAAAGTTGGAATAGACAAGGAGCCAAACCTAAGACACAGGTCCACCTTCATAGGTCCCACTATCCTAATGGTGATCCTACTTTTAACAATAGTCATGAATTGGGTTTTTTAGATCTGGCCATCCCCCCAACAACAAGGTTTCGAAACTTAAAAGAAACAGAAAACATAAATTTCCAACATTTAAAAGTCACCCCTGGAAAAAGAAGGAGAGGAAGCGGGGATGTAGAGGGGGGAGAAAGGTTCAGAGACATAAATCCAAAAAGGATGAGATAGAGAAAAATAAGGCCAACATTTTCAATTTGTCAAGCATAACCCTCAGTGATAATGAAGTCAACCTTCTAGCCAAAGGGCTGAATTTTGCCCCCAAATCAGCACCAGATAAGTTTCAGACTTATATAGATATACAAAAGTATATCCGCAATCTCACTCTTAAAAGATATTTCATTAAAAGTGCCCCAAAAATATATAATCCAGTACAGATTAGTTTTAATGAGAACGACTATAAAACTATAGGGGTTCTTAATGAATTGCAACATAATGACACAGATGTAAACCCCATGTCCTCAGAGGATCAAGATTTGGGAGATCTTTCTATTCATGAACCAAAGGACACAATTGAGCATAGTAACTTAAAGAGAAAATCGAGCTTCTACCCCTATTCGGCCCAGGGTGAATACATTAGCACCTTTAATAGACTAGTCTGTAGTGATCTAAAAAAACTATGGGAAACTAAAGACAAAACTTGGGTAACCAAATATAATGATAATCTTTCCACACAGGAAAGAAATACTCTAAAATTGCTTCAAAAAAATAATAATATCATAATAAGAGCAGCGGACAAGGGGGGAGGAGTCGTCGTACAAAACAGATGCGACTACCTCCAGGAGGCTAGTAATATTCTTAGTGATACCCAAACTTACAAAAAATTATATTTTGATCCCACTCAAAAATATAAAAAAGAACTTCTTTCTATCTTGAAGGATGCAAAAAACAATGATATTTTAAACAATGATGAATTTAATTATTTAATGGAACTGCATCCATCAATACCCACTTTTTATCACTTGCCTAAGGTGCATAAAACCTTAGTAGCACCTCCAGGTAGGCCGATCATATCGGGTATAGGTTCCCTCACTAACAATCTTTCGGTCTACATTGATCACTACCTTCAACCCCTAGTTAAATCAACTAAGGCCTACCTGAGAGATACCCTACACACCATCAACATTTTTGAGGGATTTGAGTGGCAAGATGACTATATGTGGATAACATGTGACGTGTCCTCCTTGTATACTTGCATCCCTCATGACTCAGGAGTCAAGGCGGTACAGGAGACACTACATAACGCTGATTTTGCTCAAAAACATTTAGACTTTATCCTAATGGGTATTAGATTCATATTGAATCATAATTATTTTGTTTTTGAAAAACAATTTTATTGTCAGATACAGGGGACTGCGATGGGGACTACATTTGCCCCATCGTATGCCAATATTTACATGGATAATTTTGAATCTAAGTACATTTGGGCCAACCATCCCCACAGCAGTAATCTGATCAAGTACCATCGGTATATAGATGATATCGTGATGATTTGGAGGGGGTCAGAAACTAGCTGTGGGGAATTGTTGAACCACATGAACAATAATGATTACAATTTAAAATTTACTTCTAAAATAGACAAACAAAAAGTGGAATTCCTAGACTTAGTGTTGTTTGTGGATGAGAATAAGAAAATAGCAGTCTCCAATTATCGTAAACCCACAGATAAAAATGGGTTTTTGAACGCAAAAAGCGGCCACCTACCAAGGTGGAAAACCAATATCCCGTTAGGTCAGTACCAGCGGATTAAAAGGAACTGCACCAAAGACACTGACTACTATAGAGAGGAAGCAATTTTGGATAACAGGTTCAAGGAGAAAGGCTATGATCCGAAAGACTTACAAAAAGCAAAAGACAGGGTCAGAATCATGGATAGGACAAGCATTTTACAACCTAAAGATACAGCTACACAGAATAAGAGCAATCCAAATAGGGAAGTCAGATTTGTCACCACATACAATCAAGGCAGCAGAGACATTCAAAATGTTTTAAAAAAACATTGGGGAATACTAAAAGCAGATCCTATCTTAGGAGCTACCCTATATGAAACCCCTTTAGTGACTTTCAGGAAGAATAGAGATCTGAAAAATATTCTAGCTCCCACCAAATTACGTAATGCCACGAGAGACAAAATCGCTCCAACAACCTGGCTAGAACAAAAACCAGGAACATTTAGATGTGGGGTGAGTAGGTGTGGAATGTGTAGTCACATCAAAACAGGCAATTCCTTTACAAATTATAATGGATCTAAATCATTTACAATGAAATATAAAAGCAATTGCGGCACCAACTATGCCGTTTATCTTCTCAGTTGTAAATGCAACCTTATTTATATTGGTAGAACAAAAAGGAACGTACGCACCAGACTCAGTGAGCATGTCAATAACATAAAGATAGGTATGACTACACATAGTGTATCAGAACATTTTAGGCTGTACCATAACAAAGACCCTAGTTCTTTGAAAATACAAATAATAGACTGGATTCCAGTAAACAAATATCCTAATAGACTCCTCACATTGAGACGCAGGGAGTCATATTGGATTTACCAACTTGACTCTATGCAGCCTCACGGTCTTAACGTGGATTTAGACTTACAAGCTTTTATGTGACATCTAACTTTAACTTTAATTTTTAACAACAACAGGGAGCTGTGAACGGAAATAACTTCAATCCTTTGTTAGACACATCTTATGGTACACACAGCCTTCATTTAGGGAATGGAGGAATCAAAAAAATGTTTTTATTTGGTACCACATATTTGCAAGAGGTTTCATGTACACTTAGCATTTGAGTGATGGACTCATATATATATATATATATATATACATGTAAGTGTGTTTTTCATTTCAACTTCTTTATTCCAATTTTTATTCCAATTTTATTTCAATTGTAATTTTTAGGGTAAATGTATATTCTTGTATCATTAGGTAATTTTTACGTACCTGCTTTAGGCTTTTTTAGAAATGTCTCTATTAAGAACTTTTTAAAGGGATTATATTGATATAATTGGTAACATAGATTTTGTATGTTCTGCTGGGAGTTAGCTTGTGCAATAGTTGTCACTATTAGGATTTTGTTAAACTGATATTGGACTCAGCCTTTCAAATTAATTATGCACACACAGCAGGATTAATGATTGGCTGGGATCCTTTTTTCCAATCACAGTGGCTCTTTTTTAAAGCTGGTTTGAGCCCTGTGTTGCATTCAGCTCATTTTTATTATACTCTTGAAAAAGTCTGAGCGAACTCAGACGAAACGTACGTAGAGTTTTTTATTATACCACCAGGAGCAATTTTAGTTCCAGCACCTCTCACCCAGACTTGGTATTATCCGACTGAGATGTTCGTGCCTGGGCTGTGAATTCTATTACCTAACTGGAGGGATTATTTTAAACCCATATTGCTGTTTTATCTTCTAAACGTTTGTAAGTATGTATTGTGTACTTGCACTTATGTCCTAATAAATTATTCTACACTTGAATTGGGCTGCGCCTGTCTTCTACTCTGTCCTATTTTTTAATAACTTGCCAATTTACTTTTATCATCAAATTTGCTTTGTTCTCTTGGTATTCTTAGTTGAAAGCTAAACCTAGGTAGGCTCATATGCTAATTTCTAAGCCCTTGAAGGCCGCCTCTTATCTGAATGCATTAGACAGTTTTTCACAGCTAGAGGGTGTTTGCTCATGTGTGTCATATAGATAACATTGTGCTCATGCCCATGGAGTTATTTAAAGTGTAATCTTATTTATTGCCTTAAATACAAGTCTGTCAAAAGATCTTAGATAAGGGGGCAGTCTTCAGAAGCTTAGATACAAGTTAATCACAGAGGTAACAAGTATATTAATATAACTGTCTTGGTTATGCAAAACTGGGGAATTGGTAATAACATAAATTATGCTTACCTGATCATTTCCTTTTCTTCCGTGGGAAAGAGTCCACAGCCGCATTCATTACTTTTGGGAAATAAGAACCTGGCCACCAGGAGGAGGCAAAGACCCACCAGCCAAAGGCTTAAATACTCCTCCCACTTCTCCTATCCCCCAGTCATTCAGCCGAGGAACAAGGAACAGTGGAAGAAGCATCAAGGTGAAAGAGTGCCAGAAGATGAAAACAACAACGCCTCAAAAGGAAATGATCAGGTAAGCATAATGTATGTTTTTCTTCCTAATGGGAAAGAGTCCACAGCTGCATTCATTACTTATGGGAAATTTATACCCAAGCCAAGAGGACACAGAATGCCAAAACGGGAGGGTAAGAGGCGGACCACATGAAGGCACCACCCAAAAGAAACATTCTCAAAACAAAAAACCCTGTTTCGTCCGAAAACAGGGAACAAGAACCCCTGGAAAAAAAGGCAGCTCCAAAAACGCAAATCTACCAACAGGTCATAGAACCTGAATGGTCACCACGAATAGGCGTAACTGAGATCATGGACCCCAAGGACACTATCTCTCAAGGCAACAGCCCAGCCACAGACCTTCAACCAACTAGGGGACCTGACGAACCATTCCCAAAGGGAACACAAGCCTAACAGAAGGAGGAAACCCCAAGGTCGTCAAGAAGACAACCCAACTTTGTTTGACAGAGTACTCTAACCCATGTCACAATGACAGGAACCGCAGCAGAATACAAGAGAAAAACCCGAAGAGAACAAACAGATCTCAATGACCGGAAAGCGTCCAACCAGCTAAACAGCAGGGACCAATGGCACTCCTATGAAAAACTGGTCATCAAGGGAAAAAACCCTTAACAGCTAACAGGAGAAAACAAAACCCAGTCCCACACCACAGGAGACTGAGGGTGCCGTACTAGCAAGGACTGATTCAAGAGATGGAAAAAAAATCAATAAAAAAGATGCCAGGCATAAAGGAGAAGCTAGAAGTGCGAGCAAGAAGTGGAGCCCTTCCTATAAAAAGAATACCCCACCTTGCTTCTGTGCAACAAAGACAGCACAGCCCCTACAAGCCACAGAGCAGCAGAACCTCATCTCCAATCAAATACCCGGCAGCAGAAGGAACCCAAGGATCCCCAGAGGATTCCCAACTAGTACCAAAAACAGCTAACTAGCAGCCAAGTTAACTAGCAGCCGATGAGCAGATAACAGTAACCGGATTTGACTGAAAAACCCTTCAAGTCTGCTCTTCAGCAGACTCCCTGTACGCCAAAGCATCGCTGTCCACACAGCCTATAAACTTAGCTAGGGTTAGTGCTGTGATTCAAAAACATCCAATTGACCGGTAGCCAGACAAGCCAACAGGCCACAACGGCCAGCAACCGGCACACACGTCCACTCAAGAAAAAGGGAGGACTAATCAGAAGAAAAGAACGACTATAACCCTGAGATAAACCACCTAAAAATGGGTGACATGAATCCCAACCTCTGAGAGACAATCTCTCGAGCCCCCTAAGCCAGTCAGTCAGGCGACTAAAATACAGAGCGGGGAAAAAACCCAACACGCTAATCATTAACCCTACAGGTCAAGAACGAGACCAGGACATAAGGTAAACAGCAGGGCTGTCTGATGGACACAAAATCCCAAGCCCAGCTTCACAACGGGGTATTTAACTGGAAACTTCCAAACTCCCCATAAATGAGAGACAAAGAAGGGCATCCTAATCCCAACCCTAAGTTTCAAGGAAACACAGGGACAAAAAAGATAGGAGGAACCAGACTGCCAGAGCCCTAGATCCCCTTCCAGATTCCCACTGGATCTATTAAGGAGGACCCAAAGTAAGCTCCCCGAGTCTGATCCGACTGACTATCTCTGCAGAGGAGACACTGCGATGAAAACCGCAACACTGATCCAACTGACACTAGATCCTAGGACAGAGGTCAACCTGGTCCTAAACCCTAAAAGGGACGACATAATGCCCTATGAACCCTAGTGACAGCACCTGAAAAGGTGAACCACACAAACCGAGCATAAAAGCTCTCTGATGCGAAGATAGTGAAAACCTCTAAACGTCCCCTTAGGAACAACTACCGCTGTGGAAGGATAGCAGACACCAGGATACTTCAGATCAGAAGGCAGGATCTTTACGCATGGGTTCAAACCCACAACCTTCTACTGCAGGAGCGACAGAGCTAACCACTATGCCACATATCCCTTCAAAATTGTGCCAGACTCCTAAAGAGTCCACGGATCGTTCAAACTAGACAATGACCATGAGTCAAAAAGCATCTCGAAATGCCATAACCGCACAAAGTATGACGGACCACACCCCTCCACCAGGGCTGCAAAGGAACACAGTGAGACACCACCAGCCCTATGGTGAAGCAGCACTGCCACAGGCCAGTCCAAGCGCTTCCGACATCCAGACCCTCAGGTCTAAATTATGTATTAGTGTAGTTTTTTGGGTTTTTTTATGGAAAAAAAAAACCGAACAACTGAACAAGTAAACCAGCAAGTCCCGCCGGACCAGCCAGGCCAAGCGTGCTTCACTAACAAGCCACAAGGCACACAAACAACTCCGGACGAAATCCAGAAACAAGTTCTATGAAAGAACGAAAGTCGAGCAATCCCAGAATTCCCATAGGGAAGAAAAAACAGAAAGTAAATAAACCTGACCGGATAAAAAAACAAACAAGGTCACCCGCAGGCATCCGCCCAGAAGGAACCATGCCTCTGTAGTACCTATCAGACAGAGACCGTAACCTTCAGAAAAACTACTGGGAAAGCTCGCATGAGACTGACCGGGGAAAAACACACTCCATTAGTCTATCTCACAGAACCCTGAGAAGATCCCTGATGATACAGGTAAGGATCCCCCAATAAATCAAAACAACGTCTTAGTAGGAAGCACAGCCGCACAATCCTGTAGACAAAAGAACAACATGGGGGCACAATCACCCCCTTGGGAAAAACAATGACGCCATTCATGGTCTGAACACCCAGGATAGGCCGGCAGGCACATAACTGCAAGGAATCCTCAGGGTCCTGTAGGTGAATCAGCGCCATTAAAATATTAAAATGAAAATGTCCCGTCATCTTCAGGGTAAAAAATCCACCCTGTGCGGAGGAGACATTAACATCAGGTCACCCGCAAAGGTAAAGGGAGTGTGCAATTGGGAACGCACCTCCTGAGGAACAGAGCCCCCAGGAGTCGTGGCTCAGAAGGTCCAGGGTCCCTCGAGCCTGAGGGACCCGGCAAACAATGCGGGCATGAGAGTCAAGATTGGCAGACTTGCTATAACAGGACCAAATTACAGTCCTCAACCGAGGACGATTCAGAATCAGATATTTAAATAGTCTCGAAAAAAACTGACACCTGACACCTACAATGGCTGGGGCACTCACCACCTCCTATGACCAGGCCTCAGTGGAGCAGACTCTTTCCTCCATCGCCACTGGGTTAGGAATGCGGAAGGGGAAGAAGACCCACCCAAGCGTAACGCGCACGGTTACCAGATGCTCCACAAAATCCAAAAAGCGTGCACGCCACCCAAAGGCGGCAAAACTAGGCCCCATAACAAACTAGCAAGTCTGAAAAAATCGTAGCCAAAGGTCAAGCCTAGTAAAACAATACATGTCTCAGCCTCAGAGCCCAAATTTCCGTACACAAGCAGGATGATCACATAAGAAACATGATAAACAAACCCCCATCCATTTCACTAATCCCCCTGAAAAGGGAGATAATCCATTGATTCCTAGATCGAAGCAGAAGGTGCCTCAATGAGGCTCATACTGAACTGTCATAACAAATCACATTACAGCAACGTTATAAAATGAACGGTCTTACCGGAATCCATGCCAAGAAAATGGCCCTTCAATTGTGATGAATAGTAGCATCGCCTCCGCCATGGACTTGAGACAGGACAGCAGATAGCGAAACGAATTTCGGCAGCGCCAAGTGCTGAAAAGGAGCTGTGAATACGAGTCGGGATGCTCCCACTGCATCTCCGGACTCTCACTTTCGCCCAGGCCCTCCACGAGGGGCTGACAGGACTACTTAAAACTCCCGTCTCATGTTGAAGGGTAGCACCCTCCATAAGAGACAAAATAAAAAGTAAAAATAAATTAAATTAAAGTATAATAATAAAACTTCTGACACTTCTCTGCCAACCTCCTGGGACGAAAGGCAAAGAATGACTGGGGGATAGGGGAAGTGGGAGGAGTTTTTAAGACTTTGGCTGGTGGGTCTTTGCCTCCTCCTAGTGGCCAGGTTCTTATTTTCCATAAGTAATGAATGCGGCTGTGGACTCTTTCCCATTAGGAAGAAAAAAGGGATTATCTACCTTTTTTAAACAATATGAATTCTGGAGTACACTGTCCCTTTAATAAATAAACATTGTTATACTTTAAAGCAAGGGTCATAAACATTCAAAAAGAAAATGCTCTATTGCAGGGGGTCATCAATTGTGGCCCTCCAGAGGTTTTGAATATACATTTCCCATGATGCTCAGTCAACATTTCAGCTGGCTGAGCATCATAGGTAATGTAGTTCCAAAACCTCTGGAGGACCAAAATTGATGACCCCTGTGAATGTGTTGGAGTATTTTATTATTGCACTATTGCATGCATATAACTATGTGTTTAACCCTGGCAAAGATGGCTCCAGAGCAGCAATGCACCACTCAGACCTAGCTGAGCACATCTGGTGAGCCAATGATAAGAGGCAGATGTATGTAGCTCCTGAGCCTACCAAAGTATGCTTTTCAACAAAGTATACCAAGAAAATGCAGAAAACTAGATAATAAAAGTGATTTTTGAAAGGTGTTTAAAATTGTATGTCCTTTCTAAACCCAAAATTTTTCTTTCATGATTTAGGTAGAACATACAATTTTAAACAACTTTCCAATTTTCTTCTATTATCAAATTTGCTTCATTCTTTTGGTATCATTTGTTGAAGAAGCTGCAATGCACTGCCGGTGTTCTAAAGAAAATGGTATACCGCATAGAAATGTGTATACCACGTCACTTTAGGTCACGTGACTCAGCTGCTGGAAGGGTGTTGTGCTCAATGCGCATTCGGAAGAGGCCCAACCTCCTCCAAACGGTTGATGTAATGTAAACAACGGGTCGAGCAAATATATGGCCCGTAATCATTGCGCACGCGCGCACTGCAGTCGCTTTGAGTGTATTTGAGTGAGCTAAAAACAGTGACAAATGTGACAGCATAGTGCTACTGTCATGATACCCACACCCTCACCTTCCCTACCCCACCCCACCGGAATAAAATATTGGAGCAGTCACCGGAGTTAATAGAAAAATATAGCCTTAATTAGAAAATTCCAAACCTAAGTTTCAAAATGTTTTGGTGTCAACTGACACCTTTTTCGTAGGTCGGTGGCGCACAATGGATCACTGAGGAGTAGGGCCGTGTGCGCATGCGCATTGCAGTTTACGGTCCATAGAATCCTGCAACCCGTTTGGAACTAAATCTCCTTAAACAGATGTTTGAAGGAGGTTGGGCCTCTTGCGCATGCGCATTGAGCGCCACACCCCTCCAACAGCTGATAATACGTCACCGGAAGTGACATGGTATACACATTCCTATGGTAAACCAGTTTCTTTAGAACACCGGTATCTAACTGAACACATGGGTGAGCCAAAGACAATCAGTGAATATATGCAGCCACCAATCAGCAGCTAGAACCTAGATTCTTTGCTGCTCCTGAGCTTACCTAGATAAACCTTTCAGCAAAGGACAAAATAGAAGTAAATTGGAAAGTTGTTTAAAATGTTATTCTATGTCTAAATTATGAATGTCTAATTATGACTTTACTGTCCCTTTAAGTTACACATGCAAGCCCACATTTTAAAAACTGCAGCTGCTCAGATCATCAGTGGGGCTTGTATCATGTCAGCAATTAACAAATTGAGTCATTACCAGATAGTACAAGCACATAAGGTTCTATGAGCAAGTGCTTTGTTTAAAATGCTGGTGCACGGTGCATATTTAAAGGGACACTAAACCCACATTTTTTCTTTCATGATAGAGCATGCAATTTTAAGCAACTTTCTAGTTTACTCCTATTATCAATTTTGCTTCATGCTCTTGCTATCTTTATTTAAAAAGCAGGAATGTGATGCATAGGAGCCGGCCCATTTTTTTTGAGAACTTGGGTTATGCTTGCTTATTGGTGGGTAAATGTCAGCCTCCAATAAGCAAGCACTATCCATGGTGCTGAACCTAAAATGGGCTGGCTGCTAAGATTTACATTCCTGCTTTTAAAATAAAGATGGCAAGAGAACGAAGAAAAATTGATAATAGGAGTAAATTAGAAAGTTGCTTAAAATGTCATGCTCTATCTGAATCATGAAAGAAAACATTTGGGTTGAGTGTCCCTTCAAATACAATTTTGAAACAGCTATAGCTTTTATTAGAAGCATTTTTGCTAATACATTTATATTACAAAAATGCTTCTGTTCAATACCGAAATGCACTTATGTGGTTTCCAATTTTGGCTGGAATTTCCCTTTAAGAGTTTAAGGCTCATTTGTGTATACAAATTAGCTGCTTTTGTGTTTTGAAGCCACAACCTTATAAAATGGGTTGAGCTTGTAGTTATAATCAGATCTCATTACTTTATCAAAAGAGGAAAAACACAAAGGCGGCGAATGGCCTAGTACCATCAACACAATATGGATACAAATAAGGCAAAAAGCTACTCACAAACGCACAGAACCCAAGAGTGCTGAAAGGCAGACTGGAACCTCACAGTTGTCCAGCTAACTGAATAAGGGCAATCAAGTGTCTGGAGCAGTCTCCCTTGCATGAACACTGATATATTCCTATGAGAATAAAGACAGAACCAACATGGACCAGCACAGTTTGACTCAAAATAGATGATATGTAATGTGAAGAAACACACATTCTCCAATGCACCTCCAGGTGCAATATAACCAGGCTGGGGCTTCTCAGCCGCCCAGCTGACTGTTCCCAGGTTATGTGCAGGTCACACAGCAATACAAAAAGTAGCATAAAAAGTATATTCCAACAAGCAACAAGTGTAAAATATAAAAACAAACTTTAATAAAAGCGACGTGTTTCTCAGCCACCACAGGGGCTGTTTCCTCAGGCTATTGTACAAAAAAACATTAGAAATACACTTGCTATTTAAAACACATTGTGAGCTGTAATTGGAGAAATGTTAATTGATAACATGTGTATTAGGCTATTCATTAGCTTTGGTTACCATGGTGACCATAGTGTATACACTCAACGACATTCATGCTTAGTACAATGTAATCAACATATACATATATGGGTATGGCAGATTATACATAGTGCAGACACCCAGAACATTCGAAAGAAACAATCCCTCAATATAATCGCTGTAGTACACTTTGTGTACATTTTAAAACATTGTGTACACATACATGCTTCTTTATCTTATATCTGTCCGTAAACCAAAGACCAATACTTGGAGAGAACAATGGAAAATTAACATTTTATTACCTTATCTCTTTTATACCCCACTGGGAGTGTAATTTCTTCTACTGGCTGTGTTTACACAGCTTGGCCTTAAAGGGACATTGAACCCAAATTGTATCTTTCATGACTCAGATAGAGCATGCAATTTTAAGCAATTTTCTAATTTACTCCAATTATCAATTTTTCTTCATTCTCTTGCTATCTTTATTTGAAAAGCAAGAAATGTACGTTTAGAAGCCGGCCAATTTTGGTTCACATCCTGGGTTGTCCTTGCTGATTGGTGGATACATGCTGTCCAGGGTCTGAACCAAAAATTGTCTGGCTACTTAGCTTAGATGCCTTCTTTTTCAAATAGCAATAGAACAAATAAAAATTGATAATAGGAGTAAATTATAAAGTTGCTTAAAATTGCATGCTCTATCTGAATCATGAAAGAAAAAAAATTGGGTTCAGTGTTCCTTTAAGGTAGAAAATCTACATTAGACCAAGGCGGTGCACATTAATTAATAAAAAAAATGAAGAATTTATTTTTTATTTTTTGTAGTTAAGTTACATAAAAAGGAAACAAAATAAAAAAATGAATATATATTGCAAAGTTTGTATAATTAAACATTTTATATTACAATTTCAAATAGTTTAATGTATTTTTAAATCTGCATACTCTATCTGATCCTTTAAAGGGACCTGCTGGAAGACAAGATTAAAATTTAAACATGTTAAATATTTTTTTGCAGTTAAAGTTTAACTTAAAGGGACGTATGTGTTAGTACGATACAGTCGTGCTTCAGAGCAGAGTTTAATAAAGCTACTTTACCTTGTATTTTACCACAAGGATTACAGTCTAGACCTAATACATAATTTTGATTACTTATTGTTACATACCAGAGAAGTATCCTGCAACTGGTCCCACATCTATAAGCTTGTAAGAAGTACATGAAGCATTTAAATATTCATTGCTTGTTAGGAGCGAAAATGTCTGCCAAGCTCCACCCACCTATTGCATGCATATTTTGGTATGTTAAGTTTCTCCAATCACGAGCGATTCTTAAATAAGTTTTCCTACTATCACAAGCTGATTTGTGCATGTGCAATTTGAAATAGCTAACTGAAAAGTATTAATCGTGCACCGCTAAACCGTCATACAACTAAATAGCTAACTGATCAAGAAGAAAGCTGTGGGCTGTGTTCAGCTGCTAACAAATGATTAATTAAAAGTTTTATGTACTTCTTACAAGCTTATAGATGTGGAACCTGTTGCAAGATGTTTGATTAATGTAACAATAAGTAATAAAGAATAAGTATTGAGTCTAGACTGTCCCTTTAAACGGGTTCTGACTGTTAAGTATGTTCCACACACCGGGCATAGAGCGTTCCTACCAATTGGCGTCCGGGCACATGGCGCCAGAAATAGTAAGGCCTTCGAAAAAAAACAAAACAAAACAAACATAGAAAATTCAAAACAAAACATCCGTTTAACAACATTTTATAAAAAAGCTAATACTTTATAAATGCAGAAAATTGCTCAAGGATCACTAGGCTTCCACATTTTCCACCGGTTCACCATTCCAGCAGTTTCTGTAAAGATATTTTTGGCCAATTAAAGGGATATGAAACCTAACAAAAATTATTTTGTATTTCGGACGGCACATACATTTAAAAAAGTTTAAATTAACTTCTAAATTTGCTTTGTTCCCATGATATTCTGAGTTGAAGAGATACTTAGGTGAAATTACGGACGGCGCAGGTTCCCACGCTTGCGCGGAAACCTGCGCCGTATATTTGATCGCACCCCTAGGTAGGCATCTAGAGCACTACATGACAGGGAATAGCGCTGCCCTCTAGTGATCTTGCAATTGGATAACAATCTTGCAAAACTGCTGCCATATAGTGCTCTAGACAGGTGCACACTCCCGAGCTTACACCCATGCTTTTCAACAAAAGATACCAAGAGAACAAAAAAATATCTGATAATAGAAGTAAATTAGAACATTGTTTAACATTGCATGCTCTACCTGAAGACTTTTGGGGGGTTTCAGTATTTTTTAGAATACAATATATTTGTTATGAAACATTCTTACATAATTATACAAAGTCTCCTGTTTTTATTTATTTAATTATATTGGAACTAAGACAGGGGTGTCCAAACTTTGCTCTCCAGAGGTTTTGGAACTACATTTCCCATGATGCTCAGCTAGATAAAATGCTGGCTGAGCATCATCGGAAATGTAGTTCCAAAACCTCTGGAGAGCAAAGTTTGGACACCCCTGAACTAAGAGAATGCATGTGCAAGCACGCATGCGTGTATGTCTTCCTTTTTCAGCACAGGGAAAAAAACTAAATGAGATGTCCATTTAAACACAAATGTGCAATACTGTATTAACAGCATGAATGTACCAAACATATGTTTTGGGCAGTGATTACAATTACTGATTTGTAATATTTAAAGAATACTCAAAACAGACTGAAAATTGTGCTTTTCTCACATGCTCCATAAAAAATCCAAACATCAAGTTCTGTGTCTAGTTTCCAACGTGTAAACTGGTATTAATATAAACATCTCCATAACTGAGATACTTGTTGTTACCTCCAGTTTACAACAGCAATGGAACCTAAGCATGTATCTTGTAAATGCTGCAAATTATTATGAAAATCTAGGTAACAAATTTTGCTTTTGGCCTCTCTAGGGAGTGTGGGACAAAGAACAATTTTTACACAAACTTGAAGGGGTAGATTTATTAAATGTCAGGTGGGTCATGTCCGCCCGACATCACTAAATGCCGACAGCATACACTCTTACGACCGCAGCTTCTTAACTTAGCGCGGAAACAGCAGCATACGCTGCTTCATAAATCTACCCCGAAGTCTTTACTCAAAATTAAAGTGTCAATTTAATATTTTTTTTAAATGTCTCACAATAAATTACAGTGAGTTAAAAGATTAGGAAAAATATAGTGATACAAAACAGCGTAGAACATTGCTGTAAACATTTTTGGCCAATAAATTATTTTATAACAATTTTAGAATACAATATATTTCATGTGCAACATTAGAGGGACACTGAACCCAAATTTTTTTTCTTTTGTGATTCAGATAGAGCATGACATTTTAAGCAACTTTCTAATTTACTCCTATTATCAAATTTTATTCATTCTCTTGGTATCTTTATTTGAAATGCAAGAATGTAAGTTTAGATGCCGGCCCATTTTTGGTGAACAACCTGGGTTGTTCTTGCTGATTGGTGAATAAATAAATACACCAATAAAAAGTGCTGTCTAGAGCAGTGATTTTTAACCTTTTTTTTGCCGTGGCACACTTTTTTACATTAAAAAGTCCTGTGGCACACCACCATCCTAAAATTTTTAAAAAATCACACATTGTAGCCTAATACAGCATATATATATATATATATATATATACACATACACACAAACACACACATACTGTATGTATTGTGCTGTTATGCCATGCCTCCTACAAACTACCCCTGCACTGGGAGTAAAAAACAAGCAAAGTTTAAAAAATATGTCACACTGTTGTCAGTCTGCCGTGGCACACCTGAGGATCTCTCACGGCACACTAGTGTGCCACGGCACACTGGTTGAAAAACACTGGTCTAGAGTACTGAACCAAAAAACTTAGATGCCTTCTTTTTCAAATAAAGATAGCAAGAGTACGATGGAAATTGATAATAGGAGTAAATTAGAAAGTTGCTTAAAATTGCATGCTCTTTCTGAATCACGAAAGAAAAAATTTGGGTTTGGTGTCCCTTTAAGGGATTTCACCTTTAACTACATAATCAAATACAGAGTTAAAGAATCTCCTGCCTTTTTAATCTAAGGTTCAGCAATATATGGGAACACACAAGCTTTAAGCAAAGTGCTAAAATATAGAAAACCATATTCATTCATGTATTGGTCCAACTTACAAACTATAAAATTCATCAAAAGGTATTAATGGTTTCAATATTTATCTGCTGCAGGGAAACACACTATAAAGAAGACAAAAAAAAACCCAGCTAATGGCTGTGTATCACCATTAAAATGAAAAGCTTAATGTATCTTATAATCAGAGGACAATTTGCAAATCATTAAAAGAAATGTAAAATTCCATTAAAATACAAATCAACAGTCCCTCACCGGACTAATAATCTTTTTGATAATATTTTGCATTTCACTATATCTCTTCCCAATATTCAAGAACCACAAATGATTAGCTCCTGAATATGCTATTTACTACAGCCTGCTTCTTTAACGAGGGACAGAGAAAAGTATAATCTGCTATTCAGAGCAGGTACTAATGAAGAATTCTATATATTCTGAAATTTAATTAAAACCCCAAAGATTTCAAATTAGATGCAATTTGAAATGCCTGGGGCAGAAATACATGCACTCGCGTGGCAAGGGTATCACACTGAAAGCTGATACTGTAATTGGTCTTGATGTATTTTTGTGTTGCCAGGCTGAAGCATAGAACTCATAACCATATAAAAATTCTCTATAGATTACCTGCTCATTGAAAATGCCATCACTCAGGTAGTTCTCTACTAAATTACCATGCTGCTAAAATGCACAAAGCGATTTCATGAGAAGTGTGGCACAGCTGGTCTATGCTGCCAATGAGTTATGCATTGCGTCGACATCCCTCTTTTTTCCACAGTAAAATATGCTCAGTTGAATATTAAAATATAATTGGCATTCAACCTAAGTAACTTAAACCATTTTGTTATCTTATTTTAAACCGATTTGGCTGCTTAACAGTTATTTTCAAGGATGCGATTTCCAAACTAATGACACCATCGTATTCTGCAAGATCTGTACTGTTTTACATTTGTCATAAATAGAAACAGTTTCTATAGCCTTCTAGGGATGTCCTTTAATACTTTTGCCTCTTGAACATCAAAAGCCCAATTCAGGGGAAAAAAAAGAAAGAATATTCCTTTTGTGTAGGTTCTTGCATATTTTAAGAGTGCAGGATGCAAATTTCTAGTATAATGTATAGGTCTTTGAAATTCAGAACCCCCTTTTATTTCATGCTGATAAGGAAGGATTGCTATGACGCTTTTAAGCAGAGATATGAAAGGACGTGCAAACAGGGGGAAGAAATAAGACAATATCTATTGTAAATGTGATTGCTTGAAACAGTTTAACCTTTGTTAAAACCAACTTTTGAGGCAATATATTAAGTTATACAGCAATTAACAAAGTGGATATCTATCTGTATGTCGTTCTATCTATCTCTATCTCTCACTCTGTCTGTCTATCTATCTCTATCTGTCTATCTATCTATCTATCTATCATCTATCTATCTATCATCTATCTATCTATCTATCTATCTATCTATCGCTCTGTTTGTCTATCTATCTCTTACTCTATCTACCTGGCTTTGTAAATGTTAGTAATTGTAAAATATTTTATTTATTCAGTGGAGCCCTCAGTGAAAACAGTGAAGGGCTTTGAGCACACTGTTTAAAAGCTATTGGGACAAGCAGTTGCCTTCTGATTGGCTGAACCGCTCCCTCCTGATTATAATTCTGCGCACGATGGGTGGTAGAGGCGCCACTGTTATGACACATTTGAAGGTAAATTACAAAGAAAATTCTGCAAGTGTGATTATTATTTACAGGACTGTTACATGTTTTAAGGATAAAATAATCTACTGAGCTTTAGTTTAGTATAACCAGGGTTGGTTTAAAACATTGTTCTGCCTGAGTCCAAGAACAAAATGACCAACCAACTCTCTATCCACTACAGTCTAAAGCCTTCCATATCCACCACTCTCAATAAATTAAAATGTTCCCTCAGGAGCATAAGAGAATGCTTGTTACCAGCCAGGGTATTGTGCTGCCTGGGTCCGAGAATGCAATGACGTCCCCCGTAGTAACATTACTGATTTAAGATATCAATCTACTAGCCTGGCCTCTGACCTTTCTAAGCCTGCCAGCATGCAACCAATGTTTATGCACAATTGCGCAATAATTGGGAAGGAAGTTAGAAGAGATGCACCTTAAATGTCACCCATGACTGCTTCAGTGTCTTGTGTATTATGAGGTTAAGCAGCTGGGAGCCTGAGACTTCCTTTACGAAGACAGGAGTGGTCTGGGTCTGACAGTGACTGACTTAGTCACTGAAGTGCTGCCCCTTGTCAAGTGCTGCCTGGGTTCATTGGACCCACTTGGTCCCATGGTTGAGCCGGCCATGTTACCAGCTGATGGACCATCCAAAAAAAAAGGCTATTAGCTGTACTATGGTATTTATAAGTACCACTTCTTTTAAAGGCTTCCTGGGTCCCATTGTCCCACCTGGCTCTATTATGGGGCCTCCCCTGAGTATAACATTTACTGTCCCTTTAACGGTTGCAAGATATATGCATCTACATGGATTATAATGAAGCGGCCGTTAGCAGAGGGTGTCAATCAGCCCGATCGTATTCGAGCGGGTTGATTTCTGTCTGCGACCTGAGAGCAGGTAGACAAGTTATGGAGCAGCGGTCTTAAGGGGCATCAAGCTCCATCCGGAGTTTGCTAAATCGGCCCACAAGTGCTATTGCATTGTCTTGTTATCTTGCATATGTTGATTATGCAAATCTACTGTGTTTACTGGTAACTTAGGTTTCTTTTTCTACTATCACTAATTAGGAACAGTTATAAATGGATTACTAGAGTCTGCAACCAATGACTGTGTGGATTACAGTTGGAACTAGCTAAATGTTTTAGGTTAGCTCCATGATAGAGCACTTTAAGGAGACAATGTGCTCTAAAGTGTCATAAGTATGTTGTTGTAAACAAATGGTGGAGAGCAATAATAGGGCAATAAGCTGCTATAAAGGTTTTAGTTACATTTGTGTTTCTTTCTATATAAGCTATTTTTGCCAGAGAGGTCATTTTTGGTGGAATTAAAATCAGAAATACAAAAAACTTAGGACAGGTTAATTTCAACACCATATATAGAGAAATATGATCCGATATTCAACAACACACAACACATCAGCAGAGATGGTTTAGATAAAATAATATGCATTTTTTTTAATCAAGCGGTAACATCCATAATACTTTTTAAGAATTTTCAGGCTTTTAATAGGAAACCACATTCTTAGTACAATATAGAGATGGAAACGCAAAGCATCAAAACATATTAGACACAATTACTAGACAGTTGTTCTAGTGAGATAGGGTTTTGTAGATATTTACATAACATTTAGATTTACTTTGCGTTAATAGCGCAAACATATTGATAGCATTAGCAGACTTTTTTAAAATCATACATTTGATACAAAATTCTGCAAAAATTCACCCTTCTATGGAACCGCTATGTTCTTTTTTTCTCTATAGAAAATCTATGTTCTGCACTCACAGACAATGGGGTCGATTTATGAAAGTGAGAGTGGACATGATACGATGAAGCGTATCATGTCCGCCGCACATCGATAAATGCTGACAGCATTTGCTGTCGGCATTTATGATTGCACAAGCAGTTCATGTGAACTGCTTGTGCAATTCCGCCCCTGCAGATTCACGCCCAATCGGCCGATAGCAGGGGGTGTCAATCAGCACGATCGTATAGGATCGGATGGATTGATGTCCGCAGCCTCAGAGCAGGCGGACAAGTTATGGAACAGTTAGACCGCTGCTTCATAACTGCTGTTTCCGAGCAAGCCTTTACAGGGGGATCAAGCTCCATTCGGAGCTTGATAATTCGGCTCCAATGTCTGCAAAACACAATACTTTTACATTTATTCTGTTAAAGGGGCATTTTAATTATGTATTCAATGGGGCCGATTTATCAATCCCTGAACAGCCCCTAATGTATCTGTTTCCGCGCGAGCCTTCAGGCTCACCCGAAACGGGTTAAGAAGCAGTGGTCTTAAGACTGCTGCTCCGTAACTCAAACGCCTCCTCTGAGGCTGCGGTCTGAAATCTGCCCGATCGTGTACGATCGGGTTGATTGACACCCCCTGCTAGCGGATGATTGGCAGCAAATCTGCAGTGGGCGGCATTGCACAAGCAATTCACCAGAACTGCTTGTGCAACTTTAAATGCCAATAGCGTATGCTGACATTTAGCGTTGTGGGGCAGACAGCGCCAGACATTGATAAATCGGCCCCAATGTGTCTAACAAAGGGCAATTTAGCATCTCTAAAAGCTTGAAATTGTTCCTCATCTGAATAGAAATGTTTTCATGCTTGTGTAGGTGTTTCCCAGTCTATCAATAATGCTGTGAGAATGTTTCTTTATAAAGCAATAAGCAATTGATACTTGATTCCTAATTTACACTATTTACAATTTGATATCTTGAACAAACATATATTGTATAAAAATATTAACATTTAGTTACTGACCTTTCATACATGATTACTCAAGCAGGAGCGTTAACAATCATAAAAGGCTACATTTAAAGAGATATAAAATTGCAAAAAAGAAAATGCTCTAATAAGTTACAGCATTGTATAATTGCACTATTGCTTGTATATGAGAGTGTGTTGAAGTGAGGGTAAATCCTAGCATTTGAGCTTCTAAGGCTGAGAGGTGACGTTTCCACCTCTTAGGCAATAGCCATGCATGCTATCCGGGTTGGTGCCAGCTGGCCCGCACGGCTATTGGCTAAGAGTTAGAAATGTCACCTCTCAGATAAATAGTGTTCTGCTGTAGGCTGCCTGAGGAGCTCAGCGCGGCGAACGCTGCAAACAAATAAAGGAGCTTTCAGCATGAAGTATTTTATACTTTATGACTAAAAGTCCCCTTTATTTGTTCCACTGGTAAATCCTAGCATTTCACAACAATAGGGTTTACCATCACTTTATACTTTTTTGTACACACCTAAAAAAATATAATCAGAATGTTCACTTATCATTCCAGTTAAGTGACCTGACATTTTTAAAATGTTAATTATAAAATTACGCAAATTATATGAAAATGTTACCGCCACGTGTCTTAATTTGCTATTATTAGTTAAATGAAAAATCTGCATTCATACACATAAGGCAGCCATCATCAATACTGAATCAATTAGCATTTATATTTTCCTTTTGATTTTTCAAGATTTTATTTTGTTTCAATTTAGAAATTCTTTCTTAGAAGAAAAAAAAAACCAGAAAGAGAAAAAATCCTGCAAAAAGCCTCCTTCGTATGTTTCTTCATATGTTTCCCCAAAACAAATCTTAAAAAGAAAACACCAAAAAAAAAAAGAGATTGCATGCGTATGTAATTTAAGAGACCTAACTAATTTAAATAGAAACACTTTAAAGAGACATAAAGCATTAATTTGTAATTTAATATCCATGATTCAGATAGGATATTCAATTTTAAACAACTTTTCAATTCACTTTTATTATCTAGTTTGCTTCATTCTCTTGGTATCCTTTGTTGAAAAGCATACCTAGGTAGGCAAAGAAGCAGCAAGGCACTACTGGGAGTAAGCTTCTGATTGGTGGCTGCACATATATGCCTCTTGTTATTGGCTCAACCAATCTTCTAAGATAGATTGGAGTAGTGAAATGCTCATGCAACAAAGGATACAAGACAATGAGGCAAATTTCATAATAGACGTAAATTGGAAGGTTGTTTAAAATCATACGACCTATACGAAAAAAATGGGGTTTCATGTCCCTTTAAATGAATTTGTATGTCATGAAAGCCAAAAAGCACATGAGTTAAATTACATTATTTTCTTTCATGTAAATGGCAAGAGTCCATGAGCTAGTGACGTATGGGATATACATTTCTACCAGTAGGGGGCAAAGTTTCCCAAACCTCAAAATGACTATAAATACACCTCACACCACACTCACACCTTAGTTTTACAAACTTTGCCTCCTATGGGGGTGGTGAAGTAAGTTTGTGCTTGATTTCTATGATTTCTTCTTTGATAAGCACTTCTAAGCATTCTGAAGCCCAATTCCTCTCAGAGTACAGTGTTTGTCAGAGGGATGTGAAGAGAGTATTGCCTGTTGATTTTTATGGTTTCACTCATGGGAAATCTTTTTAAGGGTTCTCTGTTATCGGTCGTAGGGATTCATCTCCTACCTCCCTTTTCAGAATGACGATATACTCTTATACCATTGCCTCTGCTGATAGTTTTCAGTACTGGTTTGGCTGTCTGCTATATGTGGATGGCTGTCTCGGTAAGTATGTATCATTATTTAAGACACTCTCAGCTATGTTTGGCGCTTTATGTTTTAATATAAAGTTTTAATTATATTTATTTACTTATATTTGCATGAGACAGGTCTATGTGTATTTCCCTTTGCTGTCTAACAGTTTCAGTATGGGAATCATGTTTAGGAAGTTATTTTTCACCTAGGGTTTAGTCTTTTTTCTAATTTGACTTGCTTTTCCTTATTTTTTGCGGGCAAACTAGGCTTGCGAGTGCGCAATAATGCTGTTATTTATTGCGTCATTTTTGGAGCAAAACTTTTTTTGCCGCAAATTTTCATCTATAGTGGCGCAAGTTCGTAATTTCCTGCATCTTTGTTGACGTTAGGTTGTGTCATTTCCGGATGTTGGTTGGCACCAAAAAATTCTATTTGCGTCATGTGTCATACTTGGCGCCAAATATTTTTTTGTTATATTACCCCACTTCCTTTATGCTCCTTGCTCTCTATATATTCTAGAGGGCTATGCTGTTTGCGTTTCTGCCTATTTAGCATATGCATTTTTTCCCATTCCTGAAACTGCTATATGAGGAAATTGGATATTTGTTTAAATTTTATTTTTTCTTTTAGATTTTTGCAAAGATGTCTCAGTCTGACCATGCCTCAGAAGCTACTGTAGGAACCATGTTGCCTGAACACAGTTCTACCAAAGCTAAGTGTATCTGTTGTAAGCAAGCTGAGATTATATCTCAAGCTATATTATGTAACAGTTGTCATGATAAGCTTTTGGATGCTGATAATGTTTCTATCAGTACTAGTACAGCACCTGTTGTTCCTTCAAAATCTAATGTACATGATATCCCTATTAATATGAAAAATTATATTGCTGATGCAATACAGAAGGCTATGTCTGCTGTTCCACCTTCTAATAAACGTAAAAGGTCTTTTAAAACTTTTCATAGTCTGATGAAATTTGTAATGACCGACAACATACTGAAATATCCTCCTCTGATGAGGATCTCTCTGGTTCAGAGAATCCTACTTCAGACATTGAAATTGATAAAACTTCTAATCTTTTTAAAATTGAATATTTTTGTTCTTTATTGAAGGAAGTATTAGTTACTTTGGAGATTGAGAAGTCTGATCCTCTTGATAACAAACCCAGTAAGTGTTTTAATTCTGTTTTTAAACCTCCTGTGATTACTCCTGAGGTTTTTCCTGTTCCAGATGCTGTTTCTGATGTGATTGCTAAGGAATGGTCTAAGCCTGGTGCTTCTTTTAATCCTTCTTCTAGGTTCAAGAAGTTATATCCTTTACCAGTGGCTAAATTGGAGTTTTGGGAAAAAGTCCCTAAGGTTGATGGGGCTATTTCTACTCTTGCCAAACGTACTACTATTCCTATGGAAGATAGTACTTATTTTAAAGATCCTTTAGATAAGAAGATTGAATCTTATCTAAGGAAAGCTTATTTACATTCTGGCTATATTCTCAGGCCTGCCATTTCTATGGCTGATGTTGCAGCTGCATCAAATTTTTGGTTGGATAGCTTAGCACATCAGGAAGCAGATCCTGATTTGTCTAGCAATATTCGTTTGCTTCAACATGCTAATCATTTTATCTGTGATGCTATTTTTGATATCTTCAAGATTTATGTTAAATCCATGTCTTTAGCTATTTTAGCTAGAAGAGCTTTATGGCTTCAATCCTGGAATGCTGACATGGTATCTAAATCTAGATTACTATCTCTATCTTTCCAGGGTAATCATTTGTTTGGTTTTCAGTTGGATTCTTTTATTTCCACTATCACTGGGGGGAAGTGAGTTTTTTTGCCTCAAGATAAAAAATCTAAGGGTAAGTCTTAAGCTTCTAATTGTTTTCGTTCCTTTCATCAGAATAGAGAACAGAAAATCACTCCTTCCCCTAAGGACTCTGGTTCCAATTGGAAGCCGTCTTCAAGTTGGAATAAATCCAAGCCTTTTAAGAAACCAAAGCCAGCCCCCAAGTCTGCATGAAGGTGTGGCCCTAAATCCAGTTCAGCTGGTGGGAAGCAGATTGAAATTATTTCAAAACATTTGGGCAGATTCTGTTCAAAATCAGTGGATTCAGAGCATTGTCTCTCAAGGGCATCGAATAGGTTTCAGAGTAAGACCTCCTGTGAGAAGATTCTCTCTCTCTCACATTCCAACAAATCCTGTGAAAGCTCAGGCTTTTATGAAGTGTGTTTCAGATCTAGAGCTTTCAGGGGTAATTATACCAGTTCCGCTTCAGGAACAGGGTCTGGGATTTTTGTTCAAATCTATTCATTGTCCCTAAGAAAGAAAATTCATTCAGGCCAGAGCTAGATCTGAAGTTTTTTAATCATTTTGTAAGGGTCCTCAAGATGGTGACTATAAGGACTATTCTACCTTTTGTTCAGCAAGGTCATTATATGACCACGATAGACTTACAGTATGCTTATCTTCACATTCCGATTCATCCAGATCACTATTGGTTTCTGAGATTCTCTTTTCTAGACAAGCATTACCAATTTGTCGCTCTTCCATTTGGCCTAGCAACAGCTCCAAGAATCTTTTCAAAGGTTCTCGATGCCCTTCTATCTGTAATCAGAGAGCAGGGTATTGTGGTGTTTCCTTATTTGGATGATATCTTGGTACTAGCTCATTTAGCAGAATCTCATACGAATCAACTAGAGTTGTTTCTTCGAAGACATGGTTGGAGGATCAATTTACCAAAGAGTTTCTTGATTCCTCACACAAGGGTCACCTTTTTAGGTATCCAGATAGATTCAGTGTCCATGACTCTGTCTTTAACAGACAAGAGACAAATTAAATTGGTTTCAGCCTGTCGAAACCTTCAGTCTCAATTATTCCCTTCAGTGGCTATGTGCATGGAAGTTTTAAGTATTATGACTGCAGCATCGGATGCGATCCCATTTGCTCGATTTCATATGAGACCTCTGTAGCTTTGTATGCTGAATCAATAGGGCAAGGATTATACTCAGATATCACAATTGATACTTAAATCCCAACATTCAACTCTCCGTGTTTTGGTGGTTGGACCATCATCAGATTATTCGAGGTGCCTCTTTTGCTCGACCCTCCTGGACTGTAGTCTCGACAGATGCAAGTCTTTCAGGTTGGGGAGCTGTCTGGGGGTCTCTGAAAGCTCAAGGGGTTTGGAAATCTCCAGAGGTGAGGTTACCAATCAATATTTTAGAACTCAGTTCTATTTTCACTGCTCTTCAATCTTGGCCTCTGCAATTCATATCCCAGGTGTAGACAATTGGGAAGTGGATTACATCAGCTGTCAGACTTTACATCCGGGGGAGTGGTATCTCCATCCAGATGTGTTTTTTCAGATTGTACAGATGTGGGGTCTTCCAGAAATAGATCTGATATAGGAAGCTTTCCAGATACCTTTCCAGGTCCAGGGATCCTCAGACGGAGATAGTGAATGCGTTAGAAGCTCCTTGATCATAGCAACTTGATTATTTTTCTGCCTCTAGTTCTTCTTCCAAGGGTGATCTCCAAGATCATAATCGAACAATTGCATGTGTTTCTGATATCACTAGCATGGCCTCACAGGTTTTGGTATGCAGATCTTGTCCGGATATCCAGTTGCAAACCTTGGTCACTTCCTTGAAGGCCAGACCTTCTGTCTCAAGGGCTGTTTTTCCAACAGGATCTCAAATCGTTAAATTTGAAGGTATGGAAATTGAGCATTTAGTGCTTAGTCATGGAGGTTTCTCTGACTCAGTGATTAATACTATGTTGCAGGCTCGTAAGTCTGTTTCAAGGAAAATTTATTATCGGGTTTGGAAAAACTATATTTCATGGTGTTCTCATAAATTCTCTTGGCATTATTTTAGAATTCCTAGAATTTTACAGTTTCTTCAGGATGGTTTGGATAAAGGTTTGTCTGGGAGTATTTTGAAGGGACAAATTTCTGCTCTTTCTGTTTTATTTCATAGAAAAAATGAAAACTTCCTGATATTCACTGTTTTGTTCAGGCTTTGGTCTGTATCAAACCTGTTATTAAGTCTATTTCTCCTCCATGGGGGTCTTAATTTGGTTTTGAAGGCTTTGCAGGCTCCTCCTTTTGGGCCTATGCATTCTTTGGATATTAAACTACTTTCTTGGAAAGTGTTGTTCCTTTGGACTATCTCTTCTGCTAGAAGAGTTTCTGAATTGTCTGCTCTCTCTTGTTAGTCTCCTTTTATGATTTTCCATCAGGATAAAGCTGTTTTGCGGACTTTGTTTAAATTTCTTCCTAAGGTTGTAAATTCTAACAACATTAGTAGGGAAATTGTTGTTCCTTCCTTGTGTCCGAATCCTAAGAATTCTCTTGAGAAATCGTTACATTCTTTGGATGTGGTAAGAGCTTTGAAATGCTATGTTGAGGCTACTAAGGATTTCAGGAAGACTTCTACTCTATTTGTCGTCTTTTCTGGTTCTAGGAAAGGTCAGAAAAGCCTCTGCCATTTCTTTGGCATCTTGGTTAAAGCTTTTGATTCACAAGGCGTATTTGGAGGCGGGACAATATCCGCCTCAGAGAATTACAGCTCATTCTACTAGATCAGTTGCCACTTTGTGGGCTTTTAAGAATGAAGCTTCAGTCGATCAGATTTGCAAAGCAGCAACTTGGCCTTCTTTGCATACATTTACTAAATGTTACCATTTTGATGTATTTGCTTCTTCTGAAGCAGTCTTTAGTAGAAAAGTTCTTCAGGCAGCTTTCTTAGTTTAATTCATCTGCTTATATTTTATCTTTTTTTCATGAAATTTCTATTAAAACTTATTTTTTGTATGGATTTAAATTCTCAGCGGAAATCGCTGTTTTTATTTTATCCTTCCCTCTCTAGTGACTCTTCTGTGGACTTCCAGATCTTGGGTATTTTATCCCATACGTCACTAGCTCATGGACTCTTGCCATTTACATAAAAAAGAAAACATAATTTATGTAAGAACTTACCTGATAAATTCATGTATTTCATAATGGCAAGAGTCCATGAGGCCCACCCTGTTTTTGGTGGTTATATTTTTTTGTAAAAAAGCACAATATTATTTTCCAGTTCCTCTTTTTTTGTATGCTTTTTTAATTATTTTTACACCTCACTCCTTGGCTATACGTTATACTAAGGTGTGAGTGTGGTGGGAGGTGTATTTATAAGCATTTTGAGGTTTGGGAAACTTTGCCCCCTCCTGGTAGGAATGTATATCCCATACGTCACTAGCTAATGGACTCTTGACATTATGAAATAAATTAATTTATCAGGTAAGTTCTTACATAAATTATGTTTTTCATATCAAACACTTATAGGTTGGAATAAGGGTCAAAGAGAGTAAAAAAATAAATACAAATAAAGTTACAGTATTAGTGGAGTGAACAGATCTAGGGAGTTAATTTGCTGGGCTCATAAAAATTAATTTTGGTACCTAAATATTATTAAGAAAAATGTATACATACAATGAGCTATCTCCATATTGTGTGTGGCACATATATCAATGCTTTTGAATCTGGATAAATTTTGCAAATAAATAATAATAATATAAAGCAATACATTACAGCAATTATTTTAAAGGGAAAATTGTTATTGTTATTTGGGCTTAAATTCAAATATTTTGAGATGGAGTTTATACTTATGAATATTTTTATATAAATACAATGATTACAAAGCCAAAATGAAATGGGAACAAATATGGAACTACTGACACATCTCTTACTGAATACGTTTAACAGAACCTTTTTTCTTATATTAAAGCTATTCTCATATGAAATTACTTATTTATATGTCAATCAGTGAAATATGTTTTTGCTGGTAAGGTAGGAAAATTGAAAGTGCTGCTATAATATAACTTGTCAACACGCTACAGTTAAATTTTGAACGTCCAGAACATATAAGGCAAATGGTGAACGTCCTTATTGCTTTACAGTTCTGAAGAATGTGCTTTAAAACACTATGTAATAATTTTTAATAAGACAACAACCCACTGGGAATTATTTCTGAAACGGTTATCTTCTGCAGTCTCCCTAGTAATTTATTCGCTCAGTATTTTCCAACACTATGTACATGACAAAACCTGGAAAGATAAAATATTTGCTGTCGTCAATGTGGGTAAACACTGAATATCTACAACAGCAGTAACCAGCTAATATTATTCAGTCGATATTCATGGTAAGTAAATAAAATGTGTAATGCAAACATGTACAACAAGGTACTGTCATATTTCAGACTCCGAATAAAAATTGTGTGTGTGTGGGTTTTTTTCCCCGGTAACCAGAGAACTGTTTACATTGTTCTGTAGAAATTGTTGAAGGTGATAAAAGAAAATGAAACAAAACTGTCCGCTCAACTGCTTGAAAGGAATACATGAAGAAAAATTGCCAGAACAATTTGCATATAATTCTCTAGCAGTATTTAAGTGCAATAGTTCCCCCAAGCTACACAAGTGTTTAATGCACGTCAGGAGAATACAAACTGTATACATTACAAGTTTACAACTAGGCTTTCAAAACACACAGAAGACTTGCTCTTAAAGGGAAACTATCACAAGACAATATTAAGGGTCCATTTAAAGGGGCATAACTTGACATTTCTTATGTGTTAAAGGGACCCTGAAGGGACATAAATCCCCAATTTCTTTTCTTTCATGATTCAACTATAACATATCATTTTAAACAACTTTCCAATTTACTTCTATTATCACATTTCTTAAATTTTTTGTTATCCTTTGTTGAAAAGCAGGAAGGTAAGTCCAGCAGTGTGCACGTGTCTGCAGCACTATACGGCAGCAGTTTTGTCACAATGTTATACACTAGCAAGAGCACTAGATGGCAGCACTATTTCCTGTTATGTAGTGCTTCAGACGTGCATGTTAGTTATCTACATGTCTCTTCAACAAAGAAAAACATGAGAACGACACAAATTTGATAATAGATGCAAATTGGAAACTTTTTAAAAATTCTATTCTCAATCCAAATCATGAAAGTAACAATCTGGTTTCATCATTTTAAAGTCATATTTTCCTTGTTGCATCTTTAAGGGACAGTCTAGTCCAAATTAAACTTTCAGGATTCAGACAAGGCAAGCAATTTTAAACAACTTTCCAATTTTCTTTTATCATCAAATTTGCTTTGTTCTCTTGGTATTCTTAGTTGAAAGCTAAACCTAGGTAGGCTCATATGCTAGTTTCTAAGCCCATGAAGGCCACCTATTATCTGAATGCATTTGACAGTTGTTAACAGCTAGAGGGCATTAGTCCGTGTGTGCCATATAGATAACATTGTGCTCACAGCCATGAAGTTACCTAGGAGTCAGCACTGATTGGCTAGAATGCAAGTCTGTCAAAAGAACTGAAATAAGGGAGCAGTCTGCAGAGGCTTAGATACAAGGTAATCACAGGTGTAAAAAGTATAATAATATAACAGTGTTGGTTATGCACAACTGGGGAATGGGTTATAAAGGGATTATCTATCTTTTAAATCAATAACAATTCTGGAGTAAACTATCCCTTTAAATGCATTTAAACAAAGTGTTTATTTGTATTTTACCCTAAAGCAGATGTTCCTGTGCTGAAAAATGAATACTTTTGTGTTTATGCTTATGGGGTGTGTAATTGTCCACCAACAACATTTTCCTTCTCAGCCATGAAATTTCTAACCCACAGACAAGTTATGCACAAACATGCACTTCTTGTTAGCTTCAGTATGAACTCAAACAGCATTTACATAAACTTTTTTTTTTTAAAGAAAAAATATTACTAAAATGTCTATATATGATTGGATTCACATCCCATTAAATAAAGTTTACAATTAATTCATTAAAGGGACACTCAGGTTAAATAAAATTTTCATGATTCAGATACAGCATGTAATTTTAAACAACTTTCCAATTTACTTCCATTAAAAAAAAATGTGCACAGTCTTTTATATTTACAATTTTTGAGTCACCAGCTCCTACTAAGCATGTGCAAGAATTCACTGGCTATACGTATATGCATTTGTAATTGGCTGATTGCTATCACATGGTACAAGGGGAGTGGAAATATACATAACTTTGAAATTTGTTATAAAAAAATCTACTACTCATTTGAAGTTCAGATTATGTGCTATTGCATTGTCTTGTTATCTTGCATTTGTTGATTATGCAAATATAATGTGTTGACTGGTCCTTTAAGAAACTGATCTTGTTTCATGTATCTTGTGACGAGAATAATACATACCAACACACCTGTAGCATTTGCCACTTGTGCAATATCAACACCTGGTGCAAACATACTTAGTAAAATCCCTATAATGATAGATTGCAAGTGTTTGTAATTCAATGTAATGGACAAATTCCTGACAACTCTCACTATGGGGCTGATTCTATAAAATTTGCTGGTCAAGACGTATTTTTCCACTCTGACACACGCAGGGGCAGTCCCCTATAGAAATTATAAGAGCTCTCTGCTATGTAAAAGTTTGAGGACAAAGAACAAAGGGAGAGCCCGGCGTAGGTTTAAACTTTAATATTACACGAATACAAATCAAATTACACAGCTTCAGTGCACTGTACCTTAAATCCGCTTTTATTTTTATATACATAGGTTTTCCTTTCAGAGTAATGTATTTTGAGTATTTTAATAACAGCTCACCACCTTTTAATTTGCGGAAAAAAACAGTGAGATCCGTAGGGTGAAAATGTTTACAGAATTCCTCTGGGATTTAAGAGAAAATTTTATACACGTCCATGTTCAGCCCATTTTACAAAAAATAAAAATAATTACGTCTTGTATTTTGCACTTATTAGTACAAACTTTTACATGTTTTTTGCACATCCAGTGTACTTAGATTATTATCTACGCTGTGCATATTTAATATGATTTATTTCTGTGTAAGTTACATACAAAATTTTAAGTTTTTATAAAATACAATTTTTGGTGCACAATTTTGTTGTTACGATTTTTGATGAACCTTAAAAATACATTTTTTCCTGAGTATTTTTGTGTTAATGGTATAATTATTTATTTTGTATGAATTTAAATTACAATTTTCATTGTGTACTTTTGTAATGTCCGCTTCTCCTTCCCATAAGAAAATCCAGTGTACGCCCCTTAGCGAGACACCCTGTCTTCAGGTAAAAAGCAGCTTTATTTCATTCCACCAGGGAAATAGAAGGACTAGTGAGCATTCTTATGGAATCTCAGCAGCCCAGAGAGCTTTTTAGATTTGGGCCCTATGTCCTTAAAACTCCTTTAATTACTTTGAACTCAGTGTAGAGCAAAAACACAATACATGAATGATCAACCTCACTGAGTAGAGAACCCCTGCTTCAATTTATTCTGCAGATCCCAAATTCTAACTGTAAACATGCAAATTAAATAAACAAAACAAACTCCTCCTACCACAATTAATTGAGGCCCTTAACCTGTCAGAAAAAGTAATCCCAACTCTTCCACCTGTCAGAAACCTAATCATAACCCCTCAAGCCTGCATTTGAGCAAAATACATTCCTAGCCCACAAGCTATTCCCCTAGCCAAATACACAATTTTCCCAAGACTTACCCACTACTAACAGTTAAAGACCCAAATACTACCACTAAGCTCACCCAAATACCCACCCCAAAAAATTCTCAAATAAAACCCCCCACATATAATAACTCTATTAGCTGTATCCTGCAAAAATGTAACATTAACCAAAGTTTAATTTTTGTTGTTTTTTAATTAGAGTTAACCATATTAATAATATACAATTTGCCTTTCTAAAATTCTTTAAGAGACCTCACAGAACTGACGAGACTCCTAATCTTATAAATACAGAAAGAGAAGCGCTCTACCAGGAACGAACAACAGCTCAGTAGCTTGTTCTATGGCGAGTTACCACCTAGGAGCAGACTCTTTTAGCCCAGTTGTGCTTTTCCAAGCGGGGAACTTTCCTGAAGTATATCAGTCTAATTCCGCCTTACAAGACCCCCCTAACCTTGCCAGAGCGCAGAGCTTTAGATCAGTGGCCCCTTAGTCACAGAGACCTGGGTAAGCAGGGGACAGAGGAGCACCATGTCAGCGGTAGAACTGGGTAAGCAGGGGACGGAGGAGCATCATGTCAGCGGTAGACCTGGGTAAGCAGGGGATGGAGGAGCACCATGTCAGCGTAAGACCTGTGTAAGCAGGGGACAGAGGAGCACCATGTCAGCGGTAGACCTGGGTAAGCAGGTAATGGAGGAGCACCATATCAGCGGTAGACCTGGGTAAGCCGGGGATAGAGGAGCATCATGTCAGTGGTAGACCTGGGTAAGCAGGGGACGGAGGAGCACCATATCAGCGGTAGAGCTGGGTAAGCAGGGGATGGAGGAGCATCATGTCAGCGGTAGAACTGGGTAAGCAGGGGACGGAGGAGCATCATGTCAGCGGTAGAACTGGGTAAGCAGGGGACGGAGGAGCATCATGTCAGCGGTAGACCTGGGTAAGCAGGGGACAGAGGAGCATCATGTCAGCGGTAGACCTGGGTAAGCAGGGGACGGAGGAGCACCATGTCAGCGGTAGAGCTGGGTAAGCAGGGGATGGAGGAGCACCATATCAGCGGTAGAGCTGGGTAAGCAGGGGATGGAGGAGCACCATGTCAGCGGTAGAGCTGGGTAAGCAGGGGATGGAGGAGCATCATGTCAGCGGTAGACCTGGGTAAGCAGGGGATGGAGGAGCACCATGTCAGTGGTAGAGCTGGGTAAGCAGAGGACGGAGGAGCATCATGTCAGCGGTAGACCTGGGTAAGCAGTGGATAGAGGAGCACCATGTCAGCGGTAGAGCTGGGTAAGCAGGGGATGGAGGAGCACCATGTCAGCGGTAGAGCTGGGTAAGCAGGGGATGGAGGAGCATCATGTCAGTGGTAGACCTGGGTAAGCAGGGGACGGTGGAGCATCATGTCAGTGATAGACCTGGGTAAGCAGGGGATGGAGGAGCACCATGTCAGCGGTAGACCTGGGTAAGCCGGGGATAGAGGAGCATCATGTCAGTGGTAGACCTGGGTAAGCAGGGGATAGAGGAGCATCATGTCAGCGGTAGACCTGGGTAAGCAGGGGAATGGAGGAGCACCATGTCAGCGGTAGACCTGGGTAAGCCGGGGATAGAGGATCATCATGTCAGTGGTAGACCTGGGTAAGCCGGGGATAGAGGATCATCATGTCAGCGGTAGACCTGGGTAAGCCGGGGATAGAGGAGCATCATGTCAGTGGTAGACCTGGGTAAGCAGGGGATAGAGGAGCATCATGTCAGCGGTAGACCTGGGTAAGCAGGGGAATGGAGGAGCACCATGTCAGCGGTAGACCTGGGTAAGCCGGGGATAGAGGATCATCATGTCAGTGGTAGACCTGGGTAAGCCGGGGATAGAGGAGCATCATGTCAGCGGTAGAGCTGGGTAAGCAGGGGATGGAGGAGCACCATGTCAGCGGTAGACCTGGGTAAGCAGGGGATGGAGGAGCACCATGTCAGCGGTAGAGCTGGGTAAGCAGGGGACGGAGGAGCATCATGTCAGCGGTAGAGCTGGGTAAGCAGGGGACGGAGGAGCACCATGTCAGCGGTAGAGCTGGGTAAGCAGGGGACGGAGGAGCATCATGTCAGCGGTAGACCTGGGTAAGCAGGGGATGGAGGCGCACCATGTCAGCGGTAGAGCTGGGTAAGCAGGGGATGGAGGAGCACCATGTCAGTGGTAGAGCTGGGTAAGCAGGGGATAGAGGAGCACCATGTCAGCGGTAGACCTAGGTAAGCAGGGGATAGAGGAGCATCATGTCAGCGGTAGACCTGAGTAAGCAGGGGACGGAGGAGCACCATGTCAGCCGTAGACCTGGGTAAGTAGGGGCCGAGAAGCATCATGTCAGCGGTACAGCTGGGTAAGCAGGGGATGGAGGAGCACCATGTCAGCGGTAGAGCTGGGTAAGCAGGGGATGGAGGAGCACCATGTCAGCGGTACACCTGGGTAAAGCAGGGGATGGAGGAGCATCATGTCAGCGGTAGACCTGGGTAAGCAGGGGATGGAGGAGCACCATATCAGCGGTAGAGCTGGGTAAGCAGGGGACGGAGGAGCATCATGTCAGCGGTAGAGCTGGGTAAGCAGGGGACGGAGGAGCACCATGTCAGCGGTAGAGCTGGGTAAGCAGGGGACGGAGGAGCATCATGTCAGCGGTAGACCTGGGTAAGCAGGGGATGGAGGCGCACCATGTCAGCGGTAGAGCTGGGTAAGCAGGGGATCGAGGAGCACCATGTCAGCGGTAGAGCTGGGTAAGCAGGGGATAGAGGAGCACCATGTCAGCGGTAGACCTAGGTAAGCAGGGGATAGAGGAGCATCATGTCAGCGGTAGACCTGAGTAAGCAGGGGACGGAGGAGCACCATGTCAGCCGTAGACCTGGGTAAGTAGGGGCCGAGAAGCATCATGTCAGCGGTACAGCTGGGTAAGCAGGGGATGGAGGAGCACCATGTCAGCGGTAGAGCTGGGTAAGCAGGGGATGGAGGAGCACCATGTCAGCGGTACACCTGGGTAAAGCAGGGGATGGAGGAGCATCATGTCAGCGGTAGACCTGGGTAAGCAGGGGATGGAGGAGCACCATATCAGCGGTAGAGCTGGGTAAGCAGGGGACGGAGGAGCATCATGTCAGCGGTAGAGCTGGGTAAGCAGGGGACGGAGGAGCACCATGTCAGCGGTAGAGCTGGGTAAGCAGGGGACGGAGGAGCATCATGTCAGCGGTAGACCTGGGTAAGCAGGGGATGGAGGCGCACCATGTCAGCGGTAGAGCTGGGTAAGCAGGGGATCGAGGAGCACCATGTCAGCGGTAGAGCTGGGTAAGCAGGGGATAGAGGAGCACCATGTCAGCGGTAGACCTAGGTAAGCAGGGGATAGAGGAGCATCATGTCAGCGGTAGACCTGAGTAAGCAGGGGACGGAGGAGCACCATGTCAGCCGTAGACCTGGGTAAGTAGGGGACGGAGGAGCATCATGTCAGCGGTAGAGCTGGGTAAGCAGGGGATGGAGGAGCACCATATCAGCGGTAGAGCTGGGTAAGCAGGGGACGGAGGAGCACCATATCAGCGGTAGAGCTGGGTAAGCAGGGGATAGAGGAGCACCATGTCAGCGGTAGAGCTGGGTAAGCAGGGGATGGAGGAGCACCATGTCAGCGGTAGAGCTGGGTAAGCAGGGGATGGAGGAGCACCATGTCAGTGGTAGACCTGGGTAAGCAGGGGACGGAGGAGCATCATGTCAGTGATAGACCTGGGTAAGCAGGGGATGGAGGAGCACCATGTCAGCGGTAGACCTGGGTAAGCCGGGGATAGAGGAGCATCATGTCAGCGGTAGAGCTGGGTAAGCAGGGGACGGAGGAGCATCATGTCAGCGGTAGAGCTGGGTAAGCAGTGGACGGAGGAGCACCATGTCAGCGGTAGAGCTGGGTAAGCAGGGGACGGAGGAGCATCATGTCAGCGGTAGACCTGGGTAAGCAGGGGATGGAGGCGCACCATGTCAGCGGTAGAGCTGGGTAAGCAGGGGATGGAGGAGCACCATGTCAGCGGTAGAGCTGGGTAAGCAGGGGATAGAGGAGCACCATGTCAGCGGTAGACCTAGGTAAGCAGGGGATAGAGGAGCATCATGTCAGCGGTAGACCTGAGTAAGCAGGGGACGGAGGAGCACCATGTCAGCCGTAGACCTGGGTAAGTAGGGGACGGAGGAGCATCATGTCAGCGGTAGAGCTGGGTAAGCAGGGGACGGAGGAGCACCATATCAGCGGTAGAGCTGGGTAAGCAAGGGATAGAGGAGCACCATGTCAGCGGTAGAGCTGGGAAAGCAGGGGATGGAGGAGCACCATGTCAGCGGTAAAGCTGGGTAAGCAGGGGATAGAGGAGCACCATGTCAGTGGTAGACCTGGGTAAGCAGGGGACGGAGGAGCATCATGTCAGTGATAGACCTGGGTAAGCAGGGGATGGAGGAGCACCATGTCAGCGGTAGACCTGGGTAAGCCGGGGATAGAGGAGCATCATGTCAGTGGTAGACCTGGGTAAGCAGGGGATAGAGGAGCATCATGTCAGCGGTAGACCTGGGTAAGCAGGGGAATGGAGGAGCACCATGTCAGCGGTAGACCTGGGTAAGCCGGGGATAGAGGATCATCATGTCAGTGGTAGACCTGGGTAAGCCGGGGATAGAGGAGCATCATGTCAGCGGTAGAGCTGGGTAAGCAGGGGATGGAGGAGCACCATGTCAGCGGTAGACCTGGGTAAGCAGGGGATAGAGGAGCACCATATCAGCGGTAGACCTGGGTAAGCAGGGGATAGAGGAGCATCATGCCAGCGGTAGACCTGGGTAAGCAGGGGATAGAGGAGCATCATGTCAGCGGTAGACCTGGGTAAGCATTGGATAGAGGAGCATCATGTCAGCGGTAGACCTGGGTAAGCAGGGGACGGAGGAGCACCATGTCAGCAGTAGACCTGGGTAAGCAGGGGACGGAGGAGCACCATGTCAGCGGTAGACCTGGGTAAGCAGGGGACAGAGGAGCACCATGTCAGTGGTAGACCTGGGTAAGCAGGGGACGGAGGAGCACCATGTCAGCGGTAGAGCTGGGTAAGCAGGGGATGGAGGAGCACCATGTCAGCGGTAGAGCTGGGTAAGCAGGGGACGGAGGAGCACCATGGCAGCGGTAGACCTGGGTAAGCAGGGGATGGAGGAGCACCATGTCAGCGGTAGACCTGGGTAAGCAGGGGACAGAGGAGCACCATGTCAGCGGTAGAGCTGGGCTGGGAATGGGTAGTGTTAGATGGGGAGTTGGGTGAAGGAGAGTGAAGAGTTGAGTACAGAAGAGAGTGAAGGGAGCATGTAATTGTGTAGCTAGGAAACCAGCAAGCTGGGAGTGATCAGGACTTCCAAACTGCCACACGATTGATGACACAAAAGCATCCTCTGCAAACTGCAATAAAAGTGCAATTCTACTGTGTATTATCCAACACACTGAAACCACTTGGGACCAGAAGTCCTCTCCGGCTTCTAAGCAATACTTAAACACATAGATTTGCAGGGTCACTGGTGATAAACTTACATGCTCTTTTTCACTACAATGGCCGTTTACGCATTCAAAGTTCAATTATTACAGGAATATGGTAGTTTCATGATTCAGGTACAGTGTACAATTTTAAAAAACAAACAAACTTTACAATGTGCTTATTCTAGCAAATGTACAACTTTCTCAGGTTACTCTTTGTTAAAGTCACTTTAAATGGGCTCAGGAATGGGGACGGGTTTTGAGCACTATCACTCCAATTAGTCGAGGGTCTTGAGATGACATCAGCCGCCCATATTTACAATTGCATAAGCAAACACTTGTGCAAACCCTCCCCAACAGACTGCAAAAGAGCAGGGGTTCTAATAAGTCTAGGAGTAGAGGAGACAAGGCCGCTGCAGAGCGTGACGTGGAGGGGAGAGTCCTATTGCCGCCCAGCTGTAGGGTAAGTTTTACACAGCCCCGTGAGGTGCAAGTCAGGTGCGGCCGAGTGCGAGCTGCAGTAATTCAAAATAGAAGAAAAAAGCAGCACTCGTGGGACACCAACTATGATAAAAAATCCAAACTTTATTCCATAGGTTTAAAAAGTGAGGTAGGATCAGGGAATTAACCCCTTACGCGTTTCGTACTCCAACTGAGTACTTAGTCATAGGGATAATTGCTTAGACCGGACATGGCCTATTTAAAGGCACAGTGTCCAATCAGGCGATTTACAAAAAAGTTAAAAAAACAGTAAATTAAAAGCATGTTAACATAAAACATGATCGTTTAACAATATGTATGCATGAAGTTGCAAAACATCAGATGATATAAATGTGAAAATGTATGATTTTGGTTACCCCATCATAATTCCGTTCTTTTCATCTTAAGAAACCTTATATATCAAATGCATGAGGAGTTTAGATGCAAAAATAGTAACATCAATATACTAAGGACACCCTAGATATGGAAAACCTTGTTTTGATGCCTGTAACTAACCTAGTACGTTTGCAACATGTGAACACTGCATTAATTAACATGTTGTTTAAAAAAAGAATTTGTTATTTTTGTAATCATATCACATAATGCTGAACATGGTTAGTAATGACATTTAAGTTGTCTTTATATAAATAATAAGGGATTAATCCATATGGCATGATATAATATGATGAAATATCTGTGATGGATAGATATCAGTCTATAAATAGACTCATATCCCATTCTTTACTTAAACCTTCAGGGGTTACTGTTCTTAATTTATATATCCAAAACATTTCTTGTTTGAGTAACATTTTATTCCTGTTTCCCCCTCTGGTAGGTGGATAAATTTTATCTATGACTTTTACTGTCATATTAAATTTATTCGTCATATGCATCGTGAAATGGTGCCATGCAATTGCAGAACTTTTATTATACATTTTAGTATCATAAATGTGTTCTCTCATGCGAGATCTTAGTTCTCTACTGGTCTGACCTGTGTATTGCATATGACACAGATTGCACTCTAACAGGTACACAACATAATGACTCCTACAATTAGCATAAAAGCCAATATTATAGCTTTCTTTAGTAACATTGCTTGAAAAGGTTTCCCCTCAGCCTATAATGTCACATGTGGAACATGGACCAGTACCACATTTAAAAGTACCTTTCTTATGCAGCCATGTACCTTTTTTCTGTTTTTTAGAGGACACTAAGCTAGGTGATAATTTATTGGCTAAGGTAGGCACCTTTCTAGGAACAAACTTGCACTTGTCTATAATCCCACCTAATATCTCATCTTGTTGTAAGATATGTACATTTTTCTTTAAAATGCCACATACTTGGTTATATTGGTTAGAGTATTCTGTAGAAAATACAACAGGGAAATCTTTGAAATCCCTGTTGTCTTTCTTTTGTTTCATCAATAGGTCCTGCTGAGTATTAACACTAACTTGTTGGATACTGTTATCCAATAGTTTATTGTTATACCCTCTTTTAATGAGCCTGTCTTTAAGCATTACTGCCTGTTTCTCAAAGAGTTCATCAGAATTTGTGTTTCTCCTGACTCTCAAAAGCTGGGCCCTGGGTATTGACCTGATTAGATGGGGTGGATGGCAAGATCTTGCGTGCAAGATAGAGTTACCTGCAGTTGGCTTACGAAATGTATCTGTCACTATGCTCTCTGTGTCAATCATGCCTGTTAATGTAAGATCAAGAAAATTAACAGTGTTGCAGTTACTTTCACCAATGAATTTTAAATTTAAATTGTTGTTATTCAAAAATTCTATAAATTCTGTCACATTTACAGATTCATCAACTATAAACAACAGGTCATCTATATAACGCATGTATGCGACAGTGGATTTCATGTATGGATTTTCTTCGCTGAAAATAACATTATTCTCCCACCAACCTACATAGAGGTTGGCGAAAGAGGGCGCAAATTTTGCACCCATGGCGGTGCCACAAACCTGTAAATAAAATTCACTGTCAAACATACAATAATTATGTTGCAAAAGGAACTCAATTATTTCACAAATTAATATCTTAGTTTCTTCAGAAAAATTGGTATCTTGATCTAAAAAATACCTAGTTGCTTTAACCCCTAAAAAGTGCGGTATGCAGGAGTACAAGGATGCGACATCTGCCACAATCCAGCGATACCCAGCTTTCCATTTTACCTTTTGCAAATTACTGATTAAATGTGAGGAATCTCTTAGATAACTATACAGTGTAACTACAATTGGTTGCAATATTGAATCTATCCACTCCGACAGAGGCTCAAACAATGAGCCTATGCCGGAGATGATAGGTCGACCTGGTGGAGAAACAAGACTCTTATGTGTCTTCGGGAGGTGATGAAATATTGGAATTGATGGAAAATTTGGAACCAAAACATTAATTTCTTTGTTTGTTAGAATACCCAAGGATACTGTTTGTTCCAAGATCCTTAATAATTTCTTTTTAAATTCACATGTTGGATCTCTTGTTAACTTTCTATAGGTCAAGGTATCATTTAACTGTCTTTTTGCCTCAAAAATGTAATCTGTTTTATTTAAAACAACTACATTCCCTCCCTTGTCACTCGCTCTTATAGTGATGTTCTCGTTAGCCTGTAAATTTTTCAGGGCTCTGAATTCATCTTTAGTGAGATTGGGTTTAACTGGTGTTGTTTTACACTTACGTTCTAGTTCTAAAATATCCCTCTCTACTTGTTTTTGAAATATATTCCGAAATTTGCCTCTGAACTGAACAGGATAAAAGTCAGAGGTTTTTTGTTTAGGTGTTGAAATATTAAATTCATCAGGACCTATATTGGAAGTTTCTAAATCTCTCAATGTGTTTAGACTTGTTAAGTCTTGGAAATCAAAATGGGTAGTTTGTATGTCTGACTGATGTGGTGTTGGACTATCACCTGCTTCCTTTGTAGAAGGACTATCATGATATTCAATGCCTTTATCATCCTTAAAAAAACGTTTCAGCGTTAGTTTGCGCACAAACCTATTTACATCAATAATGGTTCTAAAGGCTGAAAAGCTATGGGATGGGGCAAAACCCAAACCTTTGCTTAATACACTTATTTGTCCTTCTGTTAGAGGATAGTCAGAGAGATTAATCACAGTCAGTGTTTCCTGTGGTTCTTGAATTTTCTTGTTGATTTTCTTCTGTCGTCTGCCTGCTCTCCTCGTCCATCTCCTAAAGGGACAGCTCTGGCTTTTGGGCGAACAGCTCCCTCTTCTTGATTTATATCGCCATCTGATACCTGTAGGGAAGGAATTGTATTAGAAGGGATAGAGGAGAGAGAGGATGAAGAAGAGGAGGAAGAAGAAGAAAAAGAAGAGGAAATAGAAGTAGTTGATAGGGCTGTGGAGACACAGCTTCCTTCAGAGTAGTTGGACTCATGGTCAGAGGTGTCAGTGGATGAAAATGCCACTTTTTTGTCCTTTTTATTTTTATTTTTGAGGATAGATTTGGGTGCTGTTTCTTTATCTTTCTCTTGCCACTCAGGCCCTCTTGTTTTATCTTCATTTCTTCTTGTATTTTTATTTGAGAAATTTCTTCCAAATCGCCTTCTGGGACCTCTTTGAAATCTTGACCAATTATAAACTCTTTGATTTGCGTAGTCTTCCAAATCCCTGGAAAATTTAGTGCCTTTTCTTTGTGCTAGTTCAGCATCCAATTTGTGTACCTTTGCCTTCAAACTTTTCTTATAGCCCTTATATTTATCTTTGTTGTTATCCTTCAGACTTTTCAAATCTGATTTTATATTATCAATTTTATCCTTTAACCTATCTCTCTTTAGGGTCTTGCTTTTATTTATAATCCCCATCAATGTAAGAGAACAGGTAGTTAGGGCATCATTCCATTCTTGCTGTAAAGCACCATCTTCCAAATCAAAAGTGGGGAACTTATTTATTCTAAGTCCCCTAGGGATTCTCTGTACCTCAATGTAGTGGGTAAATGAAACAATATCCCACATTAATCTCAAATCTGTTAACATCATTTTCTCAAATTGATTAAAGAGTCCCTTTAAGTCCTGTCCTTTTTCTCCATTATTTCCTCCTGTCATGAATATTTTTTCAAAGAAATCTTTTCTACTTGCTATGTTAAAAATGGTTTCACTGATGTTTGCTCCCTCTTGCTCCATATTGAAAAAGAGTGACTGATCCTTTTATAACCTCGTTAAATGCAGTCTCTAAATGACACAAAAATATATTGTGTTTAAAGTGTACCCACTCTCACTTATTTATGAGCTGTGAAAAAAACTGAATACCCTTGTAAGTTCCTTGCAGTAAAACAGCTATAGGGCTATGCAATATGCCGTATTCCAAATACAGCCCGGTACAGTGTGATAAACATTCATAAGAAACCTCTTAATGCATCGACCATTGAAGCACCAATATCATTGAAGGTTCAACATTTGTTCTGTAGCTGTATAAGAAGTAAACTCACACTTACTGGATGACGATCTGTTGCCTCCGGATTCTCGGTCGAGCTGGCCAAACTGCACGCTGAACGCTAGGAGTAGAGGAGACAAGGCCGCTGCAGAGCGTGACGTGGAGGGGAGAGTCCTATTGCCGCCCAGCTGTAGGGTAAGTTTTACACAGCCCCGTGAGGTGCAAGTCAGGTGCGGCCGAGTGCGAGCCGCAGTAATTCAAAATAGAAGAAAAAAGCAGCACTCGTGGGACACCAACTATGATAAAAAATCCAAACTTTATTCCATAGGTTTAAAAAGTGAGGTAGGATCAGGGAATTAACCCCTTACGCGTTTCGTACTCCAACTGAGTACTTAGTCATAGGGATAATTGCTTAGACCGGACATGGCCTATTTAAAGGCACAGTGTCCAATCAGGCGATTTACAGAAAAGTTAAAAAAACAGTAAATTAAAAGCATGTTAACATAAAACATGATCGTTTAACAATATGTATGCATGAAGTTGCAAAACATCAGATGATATAAATGTGAAAATGTATGATTTTGGTTACCCCATCATAATTCCGTTCTTTTCATCTTAAGAAACCTTAATGTTTTGGTTCCAAATTTTCCATCAATTCCAATATTTCATCACCTCCCGAAGACACATAAGAGTCTTGTTTCTCCACCAGGTCGACCTATCATCTCCGGCATAGGCTCATTGTTTGAGCCTCTGTCGGAGTGGATAGACTCAATATTGCAACCAATTGTAGTTACACTGTATAGTTATCTAAGAGATTCCTCACATTTAATCAGTAATTTGCAAAAGGTAAAATGGAAAGCTGGGTATCGCTGGATTGTGGCAGATGTCGCATCCTTGTACTCCTGCATACCGCACTTTTTAGGGGTTAAAGCAACTAGGTATTTTTTAGATCAAGATACCAATTTTTCTGAAGAAACTAAGATATTAATTTGTGAAATAATTGAGTTCCTTTTGCAACATAATTATTGTATGTTTGACAGTGAATTTTATTTACAGGTTTGTGGCACCGCCATGGGTGCAAAATTTGCGCCCTCTTTCGCCAACCTCTATGTAGGTTGGTGGGAGAATAATGTTATTTTCAGCGAAGAAAATCCATACATGAAATCCACTGTCGCATACATGCGTTATATAGATGACCTGTTGTTTATAGTTGATGAATCTGTAAATGTGACAGAATTTATAGAATTTTTGAATAACAACAATTTAAATTTAAAATTCATTGGTGAAAGTAACTGCAACACTGTTAATTTTCTTGATCTTACATTAACAGGCATGATTGACACAGAGAGCATAGTGACAGATACATTTCGTAAGCCAACTGCAGGTAACTCTATCTTGCACGCAAGATCTTGCCATCCACCCCATCTAATCAGGTCAATACCCAGGGCCCAGCTTTTGAGAGTCAGGAGAAACACAAATTCTGATGAACTCTTTGAGAAACAGGCAGTAATGCTTAAAGACAGGCTCATTAAAAGAGGGTATAACAATAAACTATTGGATAACAGTATCCAACAAGTTAGTGTTAATACTCAGCAGGACCTATTGATGAAACAAAAGAAAGACAACAGGGATTTCAAAGATTTCCCTGTTGTATTTTCTACAGAATACTCTAACCAATATAACCAAGTATGTGGCATTTTAAAGAAAAATTTACATATCTTACAACAAGATGAGATATTAGGTGGGATTATAGACAAGTGCAAGTTTGTTCCTAGAAAGGCGCCTACCTTAGCCAATAAATTATCACCTAGCTTAGTGTCCTCTAAAAAACAGAAAAAAGGTACATGGCTGCATAAGAAAGGTACTTTTAAATGTGGTACTGGTCCATGTTCCACATGTGACATTATAGGCAGAGGGGAAACCTTTTCAAGCAATGTTACTAAAGAAAGCTATAATATTGGCTTTTATGCTAATTGTAGGAGTCATTATGTTGTGTACCTGTTAGAGTGCAATCTGTGTCATATGCAATACACAGGTCAGACCAGTAGAGAACTAAGATCTCGCATGAGAGAACACATTTATGATACTAAAATGTATAATAAAAGTTCTGCAATTGCATGGCACCATTTCACGATGCATATGACGAATAAATTTAATATGACAGTAAAAGTCATAGATAAAATTTATCCACCTACCAGAGGGGGAAACAGGAATAAAATGTTACTCAAACAAGAAATGTTTTGGATATATAAATTAAGAACAGTAACCCCTGAAGGTTTAAATAAAGAATGGGATATGAGTCTATTTATAGACTGATATCTATCCATCACAGATATTTCATCATATTATATCATGCCATATGGATTAATCCCTTATTATTTATATAAAGACAACTTAAATGTCATTACTAACCATGTTCAGCATTATGTGATATGATTACAAAAATAACAAATTCTTTTTTTAAACAACATGTTAATTAATGCAGTGTTCACATGTTGCAAACGTACTAGGTTAGTTACAGGCATCAAAACAAGGTTTTCCATATCTAGGGTGTCCTTAGTATATTGATGTTACTATTTTTGCATCTAAACTCCTCATGCATTTGATATATAAGGTTTCTTAAGATGAAAAGAACGGAATTATGATGGGGTAACCAAAATCATACATTTTCAAATTTATATCATCTGATGTTTTGCAACTTCATGCATACATATTGTTAAACGATCATGTTTTATGTTAACATGCTTTTAATTTACTGTTTTTTTAACTTTTTTGTAAATCGCCTGATTGGACACTGTGCCTTTAAATAGGCCATGTCCGGTCTAAGCAATTATCCCTATGACTAAGTACTCAGTTGGAGTACGAAACGCGTAAGGGGTTAATTCCCTGATCCTACCTCACTTTTTAAACCTATGGAATAAAGTTTGGATTTTTTATCATAGTTGGTGTCCCACGAGTGCTGCTTTTTTCTTCTATTTCTAATAAGTCTACCAAAGCATAAGAAGACTGTGTAAGCTTAAAGGGATATTAAACCGTGCTCCTTTAGTAAAAATAAATATATTTAATCTGAGTAAACATAAAAAGAAAAGGATTGTGTTAGAAACAGCAAACAACTTAATTGTTTTCTTGCTAAATAAGAACTTAGAAATGCTCAGTGTCGCCACTGACCACAGCCAAATAAGAGAGCTACAGTTACAGAACTTAGGTTTCATGGTCACATAATTGTTGCATAAAAACACGGGCAATAAACTAATTGTAGCTATATCAGGTATCTCCTAGCAACACTTCAAATGGAAAACTATTCCTTTGACTTCCTGTAGAGACAACAGCTTCTGTATGTGACAGGAAGTAATGGACTCTGCACAAATGAAGCTAGAAAAAAAGTAGTAAAAGGTAAAATTATTTTAAAGTGATGGATAATAGATATTGCTATGATTTCTATTATGTATAACCCACTGCTTAGTGTTTTTTATTTAAATTATCTGTTTCAGGTGTGCAGGACCAGACCTACACAACAAGTGATGCAATTGCAGCTTCATAAATGGAGCCCTTTATGGCAACAGTAACATAGTAGTAGGTTGAAAAAAGACAGAAGTCCATCGAGTTCAACCTATAAAAATCTAATATACTTACAAAAAAGCTCCAGTTGAGCATAAATGAATCCCATTAAAAAAGGTGACCCATTTAACCCAAGCAATCATATCCCTAAAATCTGTTTCTAGTCAGAAATGTATCTAAACAATTTTTAGTGTTTGGCATTCACTACCTCCTCAGGTAATGAGTTGCACAATTTTATTGCTCTTACAGTGAAAAAATGTTTCCATTGCAGGAAATGAAATCTCCTTTTCTCCAGCCTTAAATTGTGACCTCTAGTCACAAACAATTTTCTTGGAATAAACAGAGATTCTGCTATCTCTGTATATGGGCATTGAATATATTTATATAAAGTAATCATGTCACCTCTCAAGGGCCTATTTTCTAAAGAAAACAGACCCAGTTTGGCTAACCTGTCCTCATAGCTTAATTTCTCCAATCCCCTTATTATCTTTGTGGCCCTTCTCTGAACTTCTGAAGTCTGCAATGTCTTTTATTTTAGATTGGTCCCTAGAACTGCACTCTATACTCAAGGTGAGGTCTTACCAGGGATTTATATAGTGTCAGATTTATGTTTTCTTCCCTTGCATCAATGCCTCTTTAATAATACATGCTAGTATCTTATTAGCCTTAGAAGCCACTGCCCTGCATTGTGCACCCACTTGTTATCTATTACTAATCCCAACTCCATTTCCAGTGTCTGTAACATTGTTATACATACAGCTCAAAAGACTGCAACTTTCATTTTGGCTCCTGTATCCCTTTTAAAATTGATCCTCCTATACCCCCACACTACAAAAATACTTTATGCTGATTTATAAATGGTAGTTGAACTTTGGTATTGCAAAAGCAGAAGACAATATTTAAACATCATGGAACTGTAAAAGCTATGACGTTGTCCAGTCTCAGGCTGTTCCAAAACTATTAGCAACTATGTAATCACCACAAAATACTCTTTTATGCTTTAATTCTACAAGTTCTCACACATTTTATTTCCCCATAAGAATATTTTGAGCAGTATAACTATTTAATAACTGTTAACATGTTTTATTACCGCCTCTACTAAAATCTGACATGGATTTCACAAAGATGAACTCCCAACAGCGCAATTTACAGGAAGTTCTCTGCCAGTCAAAACAGCTACAAGATTCCAAGTTCTCTGTTCCCAGAAGAAACTGCGCCAGTTAGAAGCCAAAGCCAGGAATGTCAAGGTCATTACCTATGATTCCCGGACACCTGGAATGAAGTATAAATCTTGTCACCAGCAGAAATCAGACTGGTTAAGTGTTCATATATCTTTAGCTTGAACTTTCTAATGTGTAGAACTATAATGATTATGGAATATGCTTCTCCCAAGCGTTACAGCCTTGGTGGTCATTCTTGAACTGACTTAAACAGACTCTGTACTGTAAAACTTGATTCCACTTAAACTTCTCTATGACTTATTATACCAGCAGCAGAGATTTAAAAGCACTGGAAATTCCTAATTTAGATTTATTTTTGTATTTTGAATAACTAATCTTGCTCACTAAAGACACAACCCAAGCTTGTGTCTGTTCAAATAGGCTGAGCCTGCAGGGCACCCACACATCTGCATATCTTATCTCTCTATACACACAGGCCAATAGTTAGATACTGAAATATTATGTTATATTTACTTCCAAGGGAAATGCTCCTTGAGAAGCCTCTTTAAGCTCCTACACATATCAAGCAATCACTGTGCAGAATGTAGGAGGGCCAGGGTTCTGTATTCCAACAAATGCTCTCCAGACTCTCTAGGGCAATACAAAACTACAGTTATGAGATGCAAAATTAATTATGAAAGTGCATAACATTTTTTTCACTATGCATAATTAAAAGTGTAAAATTATATATATAAAAACCCCCAAATTTTTCAATTTGCTTCTATTAACAAATTTACTTCATTCTCTTGGCACCCTTTGTTGAAAAGCAGGTAAGCATACTCAGAAGTGTACATGTGTCTGGATCACTATATGACAGCAGTTTTGCAAAAAATGCTTTTAACAGTGTCTGTTAAACTTCATTCTCTTGACACCCTTTGTTGAAAAGCAGGTAAGCATACTCAGGAGTGTACATGTGTCTGGATCACTATATGACAGCAGTTTTGAAAAAAAATGCTTTTAACAGTGTCTGCAAGAGCACTAGGTGGCAGCAGTGCACAGCAATGTGCAGGATTACTACATAGGTATCTCTTCAACAAAGAATACTATAAGAATGAAGTACATTTTACAATAGAAATAAAAAAAAAACATTTTTTAATGTTCTATGCACTTTTTGAAACAAGAAAAAAATCTGAGGCTTCATGTTCCTTTAAACCTTTTAAATGAGGCGAATTAAGTTTTGAGTTTAAATGGAGATTGCACTATAATATTGTATCCCCTTTAATGTGTTCCCAATGGTCAGTTTTACCGTCTCGTATGTATTTAGTTCTTTTAAAACAACTCTTTTATCTTTATTTTGTTATTTGAAGTATCTGATTTTGTCTGTAGAAACCACCACCTATACTGAAAATATGGAGAATGAAATATTCTATGTACAAAAAGCTATGTAAACAGGAGATAATAACACTGATAGATGTTGTGATCAGTCATCATTAGCATTTCAATACCTAACTATGTTCAGACATAAATAACACAAGCTGGTCTGCTTTACACTACAGGCTTAGCCCATTTGTATGGGTATGTCCTTGAGAACAACAGGTGTTTAATGAGCAACATCAGCTATTTCAAATAATCATGAAGAAACGTTGTCCCATAAATTTAGTACTCTGCAGTCATTTGGAGCACATTAAAGGGATAATAAACACCTTGATATTGTTATATAAAATGTAAAGTTATGCATAATGAAACTACTATGCAATATATATCCCATTGTTAATTTTGCCCCCTTTTCATGTAATTTAGCACTGAAAATTGCTAATACTCAGAATTTGAAATGCACTTGCTGACTTTTCAAGGCCAACTCTGCTAGATATCTGTCTCTAACTGGCTTTAACTGATAACAACTGCAAATAAATGCACTTACTATACTAACTTTATGACAGTGACTAGCCTTATAGTCTGCTGCCTAAAGCCCAGATTGGCTCCTCCAAATAAGGCAATGGTGGGTGGATGGTGTGATGTCATCAGTGGGCAGAGCTTGGAAACCATTTCAAATTAGCCAGAAACAGTATTCATTTAAAGAGACAGTCAAATCCAAAATAAACTTTCATGATTCAGATAGGGCATGTCATTTTAAACAACATTTCCATTTACTTTTATCACCAATTTTGCTTTGTTCTCTTTGTATTCTTAGTTTAAAGCTAAACCTAGGTAAGCTCATATGCTAATTTCTTAGTTCTTGAAGGCCGCCTCTAATCTGAATGCATTTCGACAGTTTTTCACCACTAGAAGGGTGTTAGTTCATGTGTGTCATATAGATAACATTGAGCTCATGCATGTGCACTTACCGAGGAGTGAGCACTGATTGGCTAAAATGCAAGTCTGTCAAAAGAAGTGAAATAAGGGGACAGTTTGCAGAGGCTTAGATACAAGGTAATCACAGAGGTAAATGTGTATTATTATAACTGTGTTGGTTATGCAAAACTGGGGAATGAGTAATACAAGAATTATCTATCTTTTTAAACAACAACAATTCTGGTGTTGACTGTCCCTTTAATAACCTTTTTACAGTTCCTGCTGCATGATATAGAAAAAGTGCAGGAAGCTATTTGGAGCTTATTCTAAGTTAAGACTTTAAGATGACTAAGGTGTAAACTGTCCCTTTAATATTGGTCAGTAAAATCAGCCGGGTGGTGCACCCACTAAAAAGGCCCTGGGGAGAACACTCAAGTATTTAATTCAAATAAATGTAACAATGTTTTTAACCCCAACAAAACATGCATTGGCCTGCACATTCCAATAACTGGAGAGAGTATAATACTACTACAATACACACGCCAAGGCAGGTACGATATTTATCAGTTCATTAATTCCTCTATCAAGTCCTTTGTATACTGTAAGTGCCGCAGACAGCTCTTTTCATGTAAAACATCTTATTTATTGAATGTAACTTCCTTTTTTCATTTATAGCTGAGCAACGAATATTGCCTTTCTGGCAACAGCACTTGCTCAAACGAGAGAAAGAATAAGCAGCAGAATTAACATATTAAATAGAAAAAAATGAATTTGCCAGTAAAAGGATTATGGAAACTAAACATTCTGTCAACTGGCTGATGATCATAAATGTTTAAAAAAAACAACAACAACACAGGAAGGATGTTTACTGCGCTGTGTGTAATATTTTAAAAAGGTTTTCTGAAGACAAAGCGCTTTAAAAGGTATGCATGGCTGATGCAGATGCAACGCTTCCTTGCTTGGGATACTATGAAGCTATTCAGCAACAGTTCAACCATATATAACATTTTCTTCAATATGTCCGCTCATGTTACTCTGTGTATATGTGCAACATGAATTTGCCTGACAGCTTGGTCGCTTTCCATCTTGAGATATCTTTTTTTTTTTAACTATAGCATACAGATCCTAGTGTCTGAATAATGCGTAGGCTTCCTTTGGACTTAAATGTAAGTAACATGCTGATATGTTGAGATGCTAGAAAATAAAACAGCTGGTAGGCAATATATCCTGAGTAATGTTCACATTACCGACCTAATAGAATTGGGCTCAAGCATTTAATTTTGATCAGTAGTGTTGACTAAATTTAAAGCTTAAAACAATGTTCCCTACTTCATTAAACAAGAAATTAAAAACTATGGAATTTTTGTTGAAATTATTAACATTTTCAGAGGTGATAAACATCCTTGTTCTTTATATCTTTATCTGTGTATATATATATATATATATATATATATATATATTATTTTTCCCCCTCTAATTTGTTCTTGACATTGGCACAGACATAAAGAAATAGCCATTTGAATAATTTTTGCTACATTTTCTTTCAATGTTTGATTTCACATATAACATAGACAAAATTCTATTGCTAAAATTATTAAAGGGATAAGAAAGTCAAAATTAAACTTGCATGATTCAGATAGATCAAGTCATTTTAAGACATTTTTAAATTCACTTCAATTTTCAAATGTGCTTCATTCTCTTAGTATCCCTTGTTAAAAAAATGAATATGCACATATCATACACTAGTGGGAGCTGCTGCTAATTGGTGCCTGCACACATTTGTCTCTTGTGATTGGCTAAATAGATATTTTCAGCTTCCTGTCAGTAGTGGAATGCTGTCCTTTCAGCAATGGATAACAAGAGAATGAAGAAAATTTGATAATAGAATTAAATTGGAAAGTTGTTTAAAATTGTATGTTCTATATGAATCATAAAAGAACATTTGGGGTTTACTATCCCTTTAAATATGTAGAATTCCTTCCATCCAGTTCAAGAAGATTACAAATTTTCCGCCACGCCTGAATCGGATTAATGATAGACCTGAATTTTTTTACCTCATCTGGGATTACCCTATAATTAATGTGAATTAGTGCTATGGGAGAGAATGGAGAGGTTATATTGTTCTCCAGATCATTATCTGTTACATAGAGGCCAATTTAACAAATGTCTGTCGGACCTGATCCTGATTTGAACAGCTAATAGGATTTCAGTAGCTCTCATCCGATTGGCTGATTTGAATTTGAAGGCTCAAATCAGCCAATAGGAATTCAAGGGACGCCATTTTTAATCGCATACCTTGAATTCCTATTCAGTGTACAGCGGAGATCGTATGAAGAGGATCCTCCACGCTCCATGGCTCCGCAGTCGCTGGTCTTCAGTTCCAGAGTCGCCAGTCTTCAGTTCCAGCGTCGCCGGTCTTCAACTTCGCCCTCCGCTCCGCGCCGGCTGGTTCCTGGAAAAAAGAAGAGGTCGCCGCTTGGAAGAAGACTTCATTGCCTGGAACAGGACCTTCTCCGCTGAACTTCAGGACAGGTGAGGACCACTTGGGGGTTAGACTTAGGGTTTTTTAAGGGGCTTTTGGGGGGGATTTATTTTATTTAGATAGGGTGGGCAGCAAAAGAGCTGAATGCCCTTTTAAGGGCAATGGGTAGTTTAGCGTTTTTGGGGGGGTTTGGTGGGTGGGTTTACTGGTAGGGGGGGCTGTGTGTATTTTTTTTGCAAAAGAGCTGATTATCTTGGGGCAATGCCCTGCAAAAAGTTCTTTTAAGGGCTACTGGTAGTTGATTAGATTAGGGTTTTTTTATTTTGGGGGGACTTTTTTATTTTCATAGGGATTAGGTGTAATTTATTTTAAATTTTGTAATTTTATTTTTTATTTTCTGTAATCTTAGATTTTTTTATTTTCTGTAATTCTTGCTTAAAGGGACAGTCTACTCATGAATTTTGATTAGACTGCCCCTTTAATTTATACTTAGTTTATTTGTATTTTAGAAGTAGTGTAATTTTTTTATATTTAATGGTAACTTTAGTATTTTGTGAATTAGCTAATTTTAGTTTATTGAGGGGGGGTTAGGTTAGGGGTTAGGTTTATTGCGTTGTGGGCTATGGCGGTTTAGGGGTTAATACTTGATTAGGTTTATTGCGTTGTGGGCTATGGCGGTTTAGGGGTTAATAGACTTTATTAGTTATTGCGGTGGGGGATTGCGGTTGACAGGTAGATAGACATTGCGCATGCGTTAGGTGTTAGTTTATTTTTGCAGGCATTTACGGTGCTCCCATACTCAGCGCAAGGCCTGCTACGGCTGCCTTTTATGGCGACGAAAAAATGGAGTAAGATTTCTCCATTTTCGCCACGTAAGTCCTTGCACTGGATATTGGATACCGATTTACGACGCGGTCCCATGTTAGCTTATGGGAGTAATAATTGCGAGCGACGGGTGAAATATATGTGCGTAACTTCTATGCTACGCCGTATATGTAATACCAAAATCGTGTAAAATCTGGCGGAGGAGGATTTTGCGGGCGACGCTGCATATGTAATGGAGGCTTAGGTGTCTCTTCAAAAAAGAATATCATGCAAACAAAGCAAATTTGATAATAGAAGTAAACTGGAATCTTTTTAAAATTGTATGCTCTGTCTGAATAACAAAATAGATGTTTCTGGTTTCATATCCCTTTAACTTAATTTGTACAGGGTCCATTAATTCCTGTTACATTCATGACAAGGGAGCTGTGGTCTCTGGAGGAAAACATAGCTAGCTGGATATCTAATGTTCTAGAGTAACATGAGTTGGTTTACAATTATGTAAATGCTAGAGACAGGAAGTCAGTTTCTTGCCATGCTTAGAAGAAACATAATGCAACTTAAAATATCAACATGTCTGCTTCCTTATGTAATTATAGGCAGTGGCTACATTGAACATTTGCAAGAAAACAAGAAAGTTGTTTATTGGTTTTTTTTAGCACAATCTGTTTCTTATTATGTTTACTTTGATTTGACATATTTGTTACTAAAGGAGCACGGTTTCATATGCCTTTAATGACTATTAGTCTTGATGGTGATGCTGTGCAATCTATGATAATAGATTAGAACCCCGTTTATGAAACTATCAACTGTATGATTCATTCTTGTGGCAAAGTTCATGCATCAATGATAATTCTAAGTTGTGAAGCTGTCATCCCCATATAATATAACTTGCATTCAGGTTCCTATCGTTCATGCAGATATTCGCTATTGAACCAATAGTCCGAAACCATGTCATAAATAGCTTGTTACATTATCTTTTCCTGTGATTGATTTCCTATACATAGTCTATTGCTCTATTGTAGCCAGTAATTTCAATATAACTTACTTTTCTATTTATATTGTAATTAAACTATAAACTCTAACTTTAAAAATAGTTGTGGCAGCTCACTGGGTAAAACATGTGGTGCCTTTGAAGTCAAAATCAACTCATGAACTAAGAGGAGGCCTGACCAATATCTTGCAGATCTAACAATACATTGATTATAGTAAGCATCTATAAAATCTCACAACAGTGAACCCTACTTACTTATTGATTACCCTGTCCGGTTGTTACTGTTAATGTGTTGATATCTCTATGTGTTTCAACTATCCCAGTAAGAAACAAGTGAATCAGCATTGGACAGCACCTGACCAATGGGGATGGCCGAGAAGTCTGCTTCTTAGCAGAAACTCAATCCTGACGCTCTATAATGAAATAATATGGTCAGTAAAAGTAGCTTTATGTCAGTCACATAGGGGAAAAAATGGTTTACATAGTTTGGATGCCCCTTTTCTCACACAAGAATTAAGTTTTCTATTTACCTTGGAGTCACATTCAATAAAATTGGGCATTCAAAGTTATTTTTCAATTGCCAATCTTCCTAGTCATCTTGATGCAATCATACATGGCAGGTTTTTTTTTTAATAAATTTGTCCATAGGCATTACGCAGGAGCTACAAGCTCGGTAATTCTACTGGACAACAGCTTCATAATTGGAGATCTTTAGATAATTATGCACACATTAAGTCTAGTATATAATCCAGAGATATTTAAAATTCATACAAATAATTTTGACTATTAAGAAATAAAACCCATAATCGTGTAAAATGACAAAACATCAAAAAAATAAAGAAAAAAGTGGTATAGATAATTATACATTATAATTTCCATATATGAATGGATTAACTTCTATTTTAGATAAAAGTCTAAAGCCTAAGACTAGCTTCAATAAATATATAAAATATGTATTTTCTATGAAGCTTAAAAAGATCTCAAGCCTTGTTTGATGGCAGAAAGCCACCTTGTGATTTTAATTTCTAGCCTGAAACTTTGGCAAACCTGATGAACCTTAATGCTAATGCATGGCGATGGCAAATACTGCAAGGAGAACATTATGAATGTGTAACTGAATTGTAGAGTTTGACTTTAAAGCACTATTTAAGGTTTAGCCTTTAAGGCTGTTATGCTGTTCAACAAAGTCAGGATTCCAAGGTTTTCAAAAGCATATGTGTCTTCCTCAGAATAATATAAGGAGAATCATTCACACAAGCTAAATCAACATAAAGTAATGCATGACTAAGGTCAAGCCTGGACATCTTACAATTACAGATGCATAGGTACAAGATGTGATCATAGAAACATATTTTATAGATTTCTGGAATACTGAAATAATGGACCATTTTTGTCATATCTCCAATATCAGAAGATCCTGTTCAGTGATCAATCAAACAAAATAATGTTCTACTGCTTGTCAACCTCAAAGCCATCTATGAAGTTCATGCTTTTTTTTTATAAAGCAATCATATGATCATATTCACAATGAAATCACTGTTAACAGTATTCAGCATATTTCCAACAGACATATTTAGTGACAGCAATTATATTACACTGATATCCTAGTGGCTTTTATTACATAGTAGTTTTCACAGATTTGCTGTAAGAAACAAACTTCTATTTTGCATGTCTTTGTTTCAGGCTGTCTAGCTTGTCACAAAAGCTTAGGTCATCCTTAGTACAATACATATTCAACCACATTAGTATCTGTGCAATATTCTCATTATGGTTACTTCTGAAAATTTCACATGCAAACACAGAGATTTTGTCATATCTTTCTCGCCAAACACAGCCTTTCATACCAGCCTTTTAGAATCAGTCTCAGGAGAAAGCAACTAGTGCAGGTCAATAAAAATGATGAGGCCCCTCTCTATTTGGGAGATCCTTTATACAGGTGCAGAGAACAGGTGAGGTCCCTCGAGTGGTGAAGTCGAATTTGGGACATTCCAGTCTTTGCAGCGGTAACTGCAGGTGGATATTCTCATTGATTTATGATGTTTCTATAATACTGTAATTGAGCACTTTTTATTTAGAGATATTACAATATTGTGTACCTTTCTCTGAATTTTATTCTGTAGAGAGTCAATCTTCAAGAATGTTTGTCTTTTACACTATTTCAATCCATAAAATTATAACGGTTTGAATTAGTTCACTCAACTTTTAAAGCAGATACTATCTAGGTTAAATAAATTTGCAAATCAATAACACAAAAAAAGTGGGGAAGGAGGACACTATTACACTATTCATTTTTACTGATAAGGAACATCTTTTTTGTTGATTAGTTCTACTAACTGAAACATGGTATGGAAATTATGAAAAATAATTTTGATTTATTTCCTTTTTTATTTTTTTTTAAAAATGGCTTGTGTTACATAAGGTCCAGTATTTAAGTAAACCCAAATTGTTTTTGGAACTCACTGTCTCTTTAACAGTAAAATAAAATAAAAAAATTGAAATCGAACTAAATTACTGCTTTCAATTATTCCCTGCTGTTTTATCTCCATCTCAATCTCACGTCTTTCCTCAAAGTTTAAAAAAAAAACCCAACCCTCTGGAACATATCAAGTCTAATAATAATATACAGATGACTACATGTGTTTCTAAAAGGGCTACTGATCCCACATCTGATATTTCCACATTTATTTTATTGAGGCCTTGGTCATGAAGTGCTGCAATCAAGTTGTGTGAAACAAATGTTTTATGTATATCACAGCTGACACGGGTTGGTTGTACGGCACCAACGCACTGTTCAGTTTTACTGGAGATCATGTCAAACAAATGTAACTGATTTATTTTGCTTATCACTTGGGTAATACATCTGGGTTTAGTAGTAGATTTAACGCGCCTTGATTTTTTTTTTGTAAGGCCTTGGGCACAGTTTCTGATAGAGGACTGATAAAAGGTGGCACAGTCATTAACTAATTATATAAAAGCACAAGAGACATATGTTCTATTAAGCACGACCATACGCTTATGTATCAGGCATGTTTGATTGAAACTTTTGCAAAGCACCTAATACAGATCGGTTCTGTGACAGCAGTGAAGGAAATGCTGCATATCAGAGCAGGCAGCACTCCAAACCCCTCTACTCATTAAAGGGACGCTAAATACAAGACATTTCAGTTTTCTTGCTATAGAAGGCTAAACATTTTAAAACAAATGAATGTATTGAATGTCTTGTTTGCTCCAACTGTTTTTAAATAGCCAAACTCCACACACCACTTGCATCATTTGAAGGAGACAATTCACTTGGGTCTGCAGACCACAGGACTAGCCACAGTTATTATGTTACAAAAAGGGCATTGTTTTGCAGTTGTTATCTGCTAAAGTCAATTAGGGAAATGTAGGTACCAGGGTTAGCCTTGAGAAGTCTGCATTGTGTGTTTTCAGCTATGAAAATGAGAAATTGTTCAGAGCTAATTTTCATGAAAATGGGGCACAATAAATAATCTAAGTATATTGCAAAGTTGTTTTATTATACAGCTAAACATTTTATATAAAACTCTCAAGGTGTTTACAGTCCCTTTAAGAGGATATACAAGGTATTTCAATTATTTATCTTAAATCAGTACAAGTAATCCACTACCACGGACAACCAAAATTGCACTCCGGGGAAGTCTCACCTTGATAGTGCCTGATATTGGAGTAACTGACAGGAGAGCGCTTTTAGAGACCAGTGGAAAGTAGTAAAGGTAGCGGTAAATTTAGCCCTTAAAGGGATATGAAACCCAAACATGTTTTTGTGATTCAGACAGAGCAGACCATCTTGAAAAAGTTTCCATTTTACTTGTATTATCAAATGTGTTTTGTTCCCATGCTATTCTGTGTTGAAGAGATACCTAGGTAGGCATCTGAAGAACTACATTGCAGGAAATAGTGCTGCCATCTAGTGCTCTTGCAAATGGATAACAATCTTGCAAAGCTGCTGCCATATAGTGCTCTAGAAATGGGCCGGCTTTTAAGCATACATCCCTGCTTTTCAACAAAAGATACCAAGAGAATGAAGCAAATTTGATAATAGAAGTAAATTAGAAAGTTGTTTAAAATCACATGCTCTATCAAAATCATGAACGAAAAAAATTTGGGTTTCATATCCCTTTAAAGGGACAGTAAGCACTTTGAGATTGTCATATACTTTAATTATTTATGTTGTCCCCATGTGCTGTGATTTAAGCCTGAAAATAACAAGTTGTCACAAGCCTAACATTACCATCTATCTATCTATCTATCTATCTATCTATCTATCTATCTATCTATCTATCTATCTATCTATCTATCTATCTATCAATAATTGGCTTCAGCAGACATTATAGAATAAGGAAGTGCAAACAATAGATCATTTTCTACCATAATGACTGTGACTAGCTATGTCTACTAGAGTAACATGTCCGGATTGGCTCCTCTAATTAACCAAGTGGTGTATGGGGTTTGGTTATTGAAAACATTTGCACCAAACAAAGTCTTAAAGGGACATAAACCCCCAGAAAGTTCTATCATGTTTTTGATAGAGGGTAAAATTTAAATAACAAAACAAAAAAACCTCCCCAGTTTACTTCTATTATCAAATTTACTTTGTTCGCTTTGTATCCTTTGTTAAAAAGCATTTAGAAGGTGTAGAGGCATCAATGTGACTAGAGCAATAAATGGCAGCAGTTTTATAACGATGTTATACATTTGCAAGAACACTAGGTGGCAACAGTGTGTCCTGTCATGTACTGCCTTGGAATTGTACACGTTACCTACCTAGGTATCTCTTCATCAGGGAATACTATGAGAATGGAGTACATTTGATAACAGAAGTAATATGTTCTGTCTGAATCCTAAAATAAATATCTTGGGTTTCATGTCCCTTTAATGCATTAAACATATTTTCAAACTAACCCACTATGTTAATTTATTGCAAGACAGCAGAGTAATATTGTTATGATTCAGATAGAGCATGCAGTTTTAATCAACTTTCCAATTTTCTTCTATTATAGAATTTGCTTCATTCTCTTGGTATCATTAGTTGAAATAGCAGCAATGAACTACTGAGAGCTAGCTGAGCACATCTGGTGAACCAATGACAAGAGGCATTTATGTGCATCTACCCATCAGTAGCTATCTCTCAGTAATGCATTGTAGCTCCTGAACCTACATACGTATGTTTTTCAAATGGATACCAAGAGAACAAAGAAAAGTTGTTTAAAATCACATGTGCTGTCTGAATCAAAAAATACATATTTTGGGTTTCATGTCCCTTTAATGCATTAAATACATTTTTAAACTCACCCACTATGCTAATTTATTGCAAGACAGCAGAGTAATATTGTTATTACAAGGTGTCTAATGGCCCTTTAAAGGGACATGAAACCCACATTTTTTCTTGTATGATTCAGATAGAGCATGCAGTTTAAAAAAAACTTTCCATTTTACTTATATTATTGAATATACTTCATTCTCTTTGTATCGTTTGTTGAAATAGCAGCAATGAACTACTGGGAGCTAGCTGGACACATCTGGTGAACCAATGACAAGAGGCATTTATGTGCAGCCACCAATCATCAGCTAGCTCCCAGCAATGCATTGTTGCACCGCAACCTACCTAGGTATTCTTTTCAACTAAAAATACCAAAAGGTGAATTGCTTAAAATCATCACATGTGCTGTCTGAATCATAAAAGAAAAAATCCATATTTTCTAAGGGAAGACAGGCTGGTAAGGATTGGGGACCCCGTCTACACTTAGTTATTCCTAACCGGTGACATTAATATACTTGCTGACATGTCACTTGGTATCTGGACTTCCCATGTCCTTCAGAAGAAATCCTTACAAAGAACAGAACCTCCTGACATACATATACTGATGTACAGATTGTTACATATATTGATTGTACCGTTTATAATCCTAATAAAAATCATTTTATTCTTTCCAGGTATTTCAAGGTAACCAATATCTTTGCAGCATGAAACAGCTGGTTGTCTACTATAACAATGTTACCATCATAAAGTTTTTAATCTTTTAGTTTTTTCTCAGATATTTCTCTGAGTTCTAGTTTAGGATCCAGAGAAAAATAGCAAAGTGTCTTTTACAATTTATGTCTCTGTGGTGGATACAAAGGAATATTCATTATCACATAAAGTCTTCAGAAATATTCCATGATGACTGCACCATCTGACGTGGACAATATATGTGGTAACTAGTGACTCCATCTCCACTATCCATAACTGTGCCGGGGGTAAATGGTGCTCGATTATCTTGCACAAACACATATGTAACTGGGACAATAAAGCTCTCAAACAGTACGTAATCTTTTGAAATTTTTGTTTTGTTTTAATGAGATTCAAAGAAGCTTCTGTTAATAAGAATGGTCTTTAAGGGATTTCAGAGAATGTTCACCATTATACATGTGTCTCCACATACATTTTTACTGTCCCATGTTTATTGGATAACTCATTGTAAGAATTCCTCTGTTTGCCTGGGCCACCTCAAACAGTATGGTCTATGCCCTGCCTAATAAATAGCTCATTTTAAATAAAGAATGACCAAGAAATAACTGACAGTGGAAAATTTTCCTAAATCCATTGGAAGCTGGAATATCAAACATTTTGTAATCAAATATTCTAGACATTTTTTTCTTTAAAGGGACAGTCTACAACAGAATTGTTATTGTTTTAAAAGATAGATAATCCCTTTTTTACCCATTTTTTTGCATAACCAACACAGTTATATTTATATATTTTTTACCTCTGTGATTATCTTGTATCTAAGCCTCTGCAAACTGCCCCTTTATTTCAGTTCTTTTGACAGACTTGCAGTTTAGCCAATCAGTGATGGCTCCCAGGTAACTTCACGTGCATGAGCACAGTGTTATCTATATGAAAAACATGAACTAACACCCTCTAGTGGTGAAAAACCTGTTAAAATGCATTCTTAAGAGGCGGCCTTCAAGGTCTAAGAAATTAGCATATGAACCTCCTAGGTTAAGCTTTCAACTAAGAATACCAAGAGAACAAAGAAAGATTGGTGATAAACGTGAATTGGAAAATTGTTTAAAATTACATGCCCTATCTGAATCATGAAAGTTTTTTTTTTGGACTAGACTGTCCCTTTAAGATTAGAAGTGATAACCTATTATTTTCTTTTGCCTATTAATAATTGCAATTTACTATAAATATATATATATATTCTTCTTTTTTAGTTCTATTTTTTTATTTTCCTTGTGTTGTGCCATTTTATCTATAACATAGATTTCTATGTCCAGTGACTATTAATTAATTAAGTAATCAGGGTATATAATTGATCATTCTTTGGAGATAATTTGAAATGTCAGTTTCGGTTTGCATTGTATGGTGTAATTTCAAAATGTTTCTTTATGTAGAACATTTAAAAAACTTTAATAAAAAGATATATTTTTAGATATTACAAGCAACTGAACTGCGGCCTGTATCAGTGGTGTCTTCTGAGGGAGTGAATTATGTAATTGTCCCACTGGATATCTAGCAAAGTCATCGTAAGGTAACAACGGCATGAAGGCATGAGCTACACAAAGCTGTGCCCTGATAGGTTAGCAAATATATTATCAATACTTCAATCAAACACTGGCTGATAAGAACAGTTCCTACCGCTCTATTCGTTGACAAACGTCATCAAACATGAAAACAAAAGTTGTTTAAAGGGCCAGTATACACGCATTTTCATATAACTGCATGTAATAGACACTACTATAAAGAATAACATGCACAGATACTGATATAAAAATCCAGTATAAAATGGTTTAAAAACTTACTTAGAAGCTCTCAGTTTAGCTTTATTGAAAAGGTAGTTGGAAAGCCCACTGCAAGTGGGAAATTAGATACGCCCCCCATCCCCCTTCTTTTGCATATGAAAAGACCCTATACACAAACAGGAGCAAGCTGGAGAAGGTAGCTGACGGTATTCTCCTAAAACTTTGGGGCTTGGTTAGTCCGAAAATCAGAGCAATGTTATTTAAAAATATTCAAAACTATACACTTTTTTAAAAAAAAAAAAAAAAAAACCTTTATAGGCTATATAAATAGATCATCTACAAAACATTTATGCAAAGAAAAAATGAGTGTATAATGTCCCTTTAATTCTGGACAGGAATATCAGTTTTCTAAACAAAAAAAGTAATATATTATAATATATAATGTTTAGATGCAATATAGAAATATAACTTTAATGCCCCTTTAATTCAGAAGTGCAAAATAACATTTACAATTGTGCACCACTTAAAGGGACAGAAAACACCTTGTAATCACAAGACATTTCTGTTATGTTGCTATAGAATAACATCAGCCAAGTCTTAGCGTTTTTAAAACAAATTCACATCCTTTTTACTGCAGTTACTTTTCAAAAGCCAAATTCCACCCACGATTTGCCTTATTTGGAGGAGTAAATCTGTTCTTTAGTCCACAGACAACAAGGCTAATCACTGTCATAAAATTAGTATAATGTTGCAGGTTTTATATGATAAACCCAATTGAAGACAAATATGTAACAGAGTTGGCCTTGATAAGTTAGCAGGGTGCAATTCAAGTTCTGAACATAATAAATAATCATAATAATAATTATAATACATTATCAAAATATACTGCTAAGTTTATTTCATTAAGCATAACTAAACATTTGAAAAAAGTTAAAATAAAATCAGCGCTTCAAAAATAATAAAATATTAACAAAGGTCCGTCGGACCTCGCTGAATGCGGAGAGCATTACGCTCTCCGTATTCAGCATTGCACCAGCAGCTCTTGTGAGCTGCTGGTGCAACGCCGCCCCCTGAAGACTCGCGGCCAATTGGCCACCAGCAGGGGGTGTCAATCAACCTGATCGTACTCAATCAGGTTGAATTGCGGCAATATCTGTCCGCCTGCTCAGAGCAGACGGACAGGTTATGGAGCAGCGGTCTTTAGACAGCTGCTTTATAATTGGTGTTTCTGGCGAGTCTGAAGACTTTAAACACGGGCCCTCAAGCTAAATCCAGAGCTTGATAAATGGGCCCTATAGACACAGTAGGTATACCTCAGTCCTCAAATGTCCAATGCAATATGACAGAAAAAACACATGATGAGGTGTTGTAGGCAATTGAAAAAACACACACACTTGTGTCCACACAGAGGTTGGTGCAGCTCTTCAAGGGGATGTATCGTAATGAAGCCCCAAATGGAAACAGATATCTAAAAAACAAAAAAAAGCGCCACCTGAACTGAAGTATTTTAATAACATAAAAACAAGCCCAATATCAAATCTGCGTACTAGAATTAAAAAAGTTAAAAGCACATCAAAACCCCAACTGAGGTGACTGCCATGAAGTCTTACTGTACTCCGCCTGCTCCCGGTTCACTATCATCTAAGGGTTTTGGGACAATATCCACAACCTTGGCAGCTGGTCCGTAAGTTTTACAGTGTGAGGTATGGGTTCAGCGTCCACCGTTTCTAATGTCCCGATCCTGGTGTTTGGCAGTCTGTGAGCAGTCAGAGAGATGCTCTGCTACGTCAAGCGGTGGGCGTGGGAACACTTTAAATCTCGACGCGTGTTTTGTTCCCACTTGGGGGGAACTTTGTAAAATGGTGTACGTCTCTGAGAGACATTCTCCCTTTATATACCGTATCAATCAATGCTGCAATAAACTTAATACGATGTATATACAAGACAATTTTAACATATGCAAATACATATTAATACATATTATATATCTCACTCATCCAAAAAGCATATTAAAAAATATTTAAAATAGAAAAAGTAACTCCTTAGTAACTTAACCTCAAAAATCCTAATTAGTAAAAGATAAAATTGATAGTGGGCTCTTATTATTGTTCTATACGCTAAGGATCATATTTGCACTATGTTAAGATAAAAGAATAAAATAGTACAAATACTGAGATAAATTCGTATATTAAAAATAATGACAATCTGATGTGATTAGATGTACATCTGATATATTGAATTAGATCAGAAACACCTGTATATATAAGTCTGTGTTTAACCCTTCTGGATGTAAACTTTAAACTTTTCAGAGTGTGTAGATCCAGAAGGTCTCTCTCTGTCTAAGTTTGAGTAGTCTATTGTGAACCAATTTGACGTTGGATCCACTCGATGACTTTCACATTTAGTCCTGCTGGATTGGTATTATCATGTTCTGAGACACTGTTTCTCAAAAGAGTTATCAATGTTCCTAAGGTGTTCCTGTACGCTTTACTTCAATTTCCGTTTAATTCTACCGATGATACTTACACGGTGAAACTTACGGACCAGCGGCCAAGGTTGTGGATATTGTCACAAAACCCTTAGATGATAGTGAATCGGGAGCAGACTGAGTACAGTAAGCGGTAGATTTAACAACATCCGAATGGCCTTTGTTCCCCTTGTTTCCGCGCGAGCCTTCAGGCTCACCGGAAACAGCAGTTATGAAGCAGCGGTCTAAAAACTGTTGCTTCATAACTTGTCTGCTGCCTCTGAGGTTGCGGTCTTCAATCCGTCCGATCCTATACGATCAGGCTGATTGAAACCCCTTGCTAGCGGCCGATTGGCCACGAATCTGCAGTGGGCGGCACTGCATAAGCAGTTCTGGTGAACTGCTTGTGTAATGATAAATACCGACAGCGTATGCTGTCGGCATTCAGCGATGTCTGTCGGACATGATACGCTACAGCGTATGGTAAATCTACCCCTAAGACTTCACGGCAGTCACCTTATTTGGGGCTTTGATGTGTTTTTAACTTTTTTAATTCTGGTACGCAGATTTTATATTAGGCTTGTTTTATGTTATGAAAATACTATACTTGAGTCCAGGTGGCGATTTTCCTTTTTTTGTTTTTTAGATAACAACATTTTACATACAAATCTCAATGTTTTTATTGTCCCTTTGAGGTAGAAAAGGTCATCTTTCTAATGTAGATAATTAATATGTTCTTAGACCCCACATACATTTAATAACCTTATTTCCTACAATTGGACGTATATTATTATTTATGTATTGCAATACTTTTGTGTCTATATTTATATTACAATGTTAAAGTATAAAAGAGCAATTACATACTGTAGATACAGGCTCCTATCTGGCAGCAAAAGGGTTTAATATCCTCATTTTATGTGCATAACAGACCGCAGCTTTCATCAAAATGTATTTGTATATATATTTATTTTCATTCTTCCCTGAGCAGTGAGTACCATTAGGAAGATATGAGTGTATGTATAAAGGTCTACAGATGTAGATAAATGGCTTTTATACAGACATAAGGAATCGTAAAAACAGCCCAAGACAGACAAACAAAGGGCGAATATGCTGACCACAGCAAGGTGCAGTATGTGAGGTGAACAGGGAAGTAACGAGGCAATTTGTCTCCTGCATCATGTAGTTTTTGTAAAATAAATACGGCAGCAAGAATCTGACAATTTACAATGCTCCACATTATTAATAGTCATTGTGAAACTCAGTGCTACACTATTATAGCTTGAGGGCCACATCTGGGCCCCCCCCAAGATTTTGTGTAAAAAAAGTAGTTTCACATTATGTAACTAAGCATGTGTATCTTCACTAAGTTGTGTGCATTTGAGTAGTATATAGCTACATTAAAGGGACAGTAACAACAAATTAATTTTAGTTAAATATTTTATTTGTTTTCTGAGTTACTATTAAAGGGATATAAAACCCAAAATGTTTATTTCATGATTCAGATGAAGCATGCAGTTTTAAACAACTTTCTAATGTACTTCTATTATCAATTTGTTATGCTTTATTAAGTAGCAACAATCCACTACATTGAGTACCATTTATCAAGCTGCAAAAGCAGCTTCGGGCCTGGTGTTTTAGATATTTACGTAGTAGCGGTCTTAAGACTTAAAGGACCAGTCAACACATTAGATTTGCATAATCAACAAATGCAAGATAACAAGACAATGGAATAGCACTTAGTCTGAACTACAAATGAGTAGTAGATTTTTTATAACAAATTTCAAAGTTATGTATATTTCCACTCCCCTTGTACCATGTGATAGCAATCAGCCAATCACAAATGCATATACGTATAGTCTGTGAATTCTTGCACATGCTCAGTAGGATCTGGTGACTTAAAACTTGTTAATATAAAAGACTGTGCACATTTTTTTTTAACCCCTTAATGACCGGACCATTTTTCAATTTTCTTACCCTTAATGACAATGGCTATTTTTACATTTCTGCAGTGTTTGTGTTTAGCTGTAATTTTCCTCTTACTCATTTACTGTACCCACACATATTATATACCGTTTTTCTCGCCATTAAATGGACTTTCTAAAGATACCATTATTTTCATCATATCTTATAATTTACTAAAAAAAAATAATAAAATATGAGGAAAAAATGGAAAAAAACACACTTTTTCTAACTTTGGCCCCCAAAATCTGTTACACATCTACAATCACCAAAAAACACCCATGCTAAATAGTTTCTAAATTTTGTCCTGAGTTTAGAAATACCCAATGTTTACATGTTCTTAGCTTTTTTCGCAAGTTATAGGGCCATAAATACAAATAGCACTTCGCTATTTCCAAACCACTTTTTTTCAAAATTAGCGCTAGTTACATTAGAACCCTGATATCTGTCAGGAATACCTGAATATCCCTTGACATGTATATATTTTTTGTTAGAAGACAACCCAAAGTATTGATCTAAGCACATTTTGGTATATTTTATTCCACCATTTCACCGACAAATGCAAGCAAATAAAAAAAAAACTTTACATTTTTCACAATTTTAGGTTTCTCACTGAAATTATTTACAAACAGCTTGTGCTATTATGGCACAAATTGTTGTAAAAGCTTCTTTGGGATCCCCTTTGTTCAGAAATAGCAGACTTATATGGCTTTGGCATTGCTTTTTTGTAATTAGAAGGCCGCTAAATGCTGCTGCGCACCACACGTAAATTATGCCCAGCAGTGAAGGGGTTAATTAGGTAGGTTGTAGGGAGCTTGCAGGGTTAATTTTAGCTTTAGGGTAGAGATCAGCCTCCCACCTGACACATCCCACCCCCTGAGCCCTCCCAAACAGCTCTCTTCCCTCCCCCACCCCACAAATGTCCCCGCCATCTTAAGTACTGGCAGAAAGTCTGCCAGTACTAAATAAAAGGAGTTTTTTTTTTTTTTTTATAAAAAAAATAAAATATTTTAGCTGTGATGGACTCCTGCCTTAGCCCCAACCTCCATGATCCCCCCCCCCCAGCTCTCTAACCCTCTCCCCTATCTAATTGCGGCCATCTTGGGTACTGGCAGCTGTCTGCCAGTACCCAATTTGCACAAAAACATATAAGTATTTTCTGCTTTTTTTCTTTTTTGGGGGGTTTTCTGTAGTGTAGCAGCCCCCCACAATACCCCTACCCCCCTCCCCCTCCCAGATCCTTTTATATGATTTTAAAAATATATATTTCCCCCCCCCCTCTTCCCTCATTGGTGTCAGTGGCCAGCTAATGCGCGCGCACGCGCGCCCCTGCGCGCTCCCGGCACCCGGCGTGCACATTGCACTTCTAGGAACCGGATGCCGGGTAGCGATGGGCCGCCCACCCACCTCCCTGTTGCGCTCCCACCCACCAACGAACTACCGGTGCAGAGAGGGCCACAGAGTTGCCCTCTCTGCATCGGAGTCTTCTAAAAAGGTATTGCAGGATGCCTCCATATGGAGGCATCACTGCAATACCCTGAGAGCTGCTGGAAGCGATTGCGATCGCTTCCAGCACTCTCCTAGACAACTGACGTACCAGGTACGTCCATTGTCATTAACTACTTGTTAATGCATGACGTACCTGGTACGTCAGTTGTCATTAAGGGGTTAATGGAAGTAAATTTGAAAGTTGTTTAAAATGACATGCTGTATCTGAATCATGAAAATGTAATCTAACCTGAGTGTCCCTTTAAGCTTAAAGGCACATTATACATTCATTTTTTCTTTGCATAAATGTTTTGTAGATGATCTATTTATACAGCCCATAAAGTTGTTTTTTTTTTTTTTTTTTAAATGTATAGTTTTGCTTATTTTTAAATAACATTGCTCTGATTTTCAGACTCCTAACCAAGCCCCAAAGTTTTATGTGAATACCGTCAGCTACCTACTCCAGCTTGCTCCTGTTTGTGTAAAGGGTCTTTTCATATGCAAAAGAAGGGGGAGGGGGGAGTGTCTTATTTCCCACTTGCAGTGGGCTTTCCAGCTACCTTTTCAACAGAGCTAAACTGAGATCTTCTAAGTAAGATTTTAAACAGTTTTATACTGGATTTTTATATCCGTATCTGTGCATCTTATTTTTTATAGTAGTGTCTATTACATGCAGTTATATGAAAATGAGTCTATACTGTCCCTTTAAGCTATCCGCCACCTAAATGGTGGCAGAGTGAAATCATCTTGATCCGATCAGGATGATTGACAGCCCCAGCGAGCAATGTTAAATAAGCCTGACCTATGATAAATGTAGCCCATTGTTTGAGGCAATAACAAGGGGCGCATATACAGAATATATATATATATATATATATATATATATATATATAGCCAGCCACCAATAAGTGGCTAGTTCCCATTAGTGAATTGCTGCAACTGATATGCTTTTCAGCAAAGGATAACAAGAAAACAAAGCACATTAAATAATATACGTATATTGGAAAGCTGAATCACGAAAGTTTAATTATAACCTGTTAAAAAACATAACACTATAAATGTAATTATTTTATCAAATTTGCTTTGTTCTTTTGGTATCCTTTGTTGATGGGTTCACTTAGGTAGGATCATAAGAGTAAATACTATCACTCCATAGCAGCAGTGTTTGCAACAATGTTTAATATTGCTAAAAATATTGTTGCAAACACTGCTGCATTCATTTGGACTTTTTTGATAGACCACTCATTTTTTGAACTTTGGATAATTGCAAAACAAAATTCAACATTTATTTCATTTTTGTATATCCTAATGGGTGTTTTCACCATGGATCCGGATAACGGATATATATGATGGACATGTTCCACAAGAATCTGATACTTATTTACATATGGCTTACTTTTTGATGCAGATTGTTAGATGTTATGTTGCCAGTTGTGATTAAATAAAACACATTTATTTTGCAATATGTCTCTTTTACCTGTGGTAATGCTAATAGTTCATGAGTTATATGTGCTGGATTATAATGGTCCTCTTTTACTCCTTGTTTTAAATATATATATATATATATATATATATATAAATATATATATATATATATATATATATATATATATATATATATATATATATATATACGCACACACACACATATTTACATAAGCCACTAGACTAGACCATAGGGACACAATGTTAAAAGAAAGAGTAAAATTTCTAAGTCGCACGCTACAATTTCCAAATTGTCTGGGACTAGTGGAAATTTCAAGCCCTATATACTGTATATATATATATCTATATCTATATATAAATATATATTCTATTTTATGGAAACTCTGATATAATTTATCCCTCTCCACAATGCAGTCAACCACAATGCTGCACATTACAGAGAGCAGTAACTACAGTATAGTATATTTTTAATTTAGTGCAAAGCACAGTGGATTCCAGCCCATATTTTGAGTCAAGCTAACTTTGCAGCCAGCAATATTGTGTATTTAAAATAAGAAAGATGAATTTCTGCACAACTTACTTTCAGCTGTCAAGTGCTATTAAATGTTGTTCTACAACACAGAAAGCTCTGCAGGTACAGTATACTTGTACAAAGAAAAGAGAGGCATTTTTTATTTGATGAAATAAACTGAATTTTACACATTTCATCTGTGACTAAAATCATTCTCACAGAACATAAATTGCCACCTACATTGTATAACATGCATATCGTTGGAAGTATATTGTTTCTTATTTCTAGTGGTCCCAAAAAAAGCTTTGTACCTGGTAAGAATATATTCATGTTTCATCCCTAATTTCAAGTGCTCTAGCCCTATATTTCTGGTGAGTATGTAAAGCATCATAACTGCATAAAGCTTTATTTGTTCAAATACAAAAATATGAGTAAAACCAAAAGGTAAATTATAAAGCAAACAATAATGTGTTCTGCTTGGTAGTTAAACAAAGTGATCTAGGCTCACAAATGAAAAAATTATGGCCTAGATTTAGAGTTCGGCGGTAAAAGGGCTGTTAACGCTCCGCGGGTTTTTTTCTGGCCGCACCATAAATTTAACTCTGGTATCGAGAGTTCAAACAAATGCTGCGTTAGGCTCCAAAAAAGGAGCGTAGAGCATTTTTACCGCAAATGCAACTCTCGATACCAGAGTTGCTTACGGACGCGGCCGGCATCAAAAACGTGCTCGTGCACGATTCTCCCATAGGAAACAATGGGGCTGTTTGAGTTGAAAAAAAACCTAACACCTGCAAAAAAGCAGCGTTCAGCTCCTAACGCAGCCCCATTGTTTCCTATGGGGAAACACCTCCTAAGTCTGCACCTAACACCCTAACATGTACCCCGAGTCTAAACACCCCTAACCTTACACTTATTAACCCCTAATCTGCCGCCCCCGCTATCGCTGACCCCTGCATTACACTTTTAACCCCTAATCTGCCGCTCCGTAAACCGCCGCCACCTACGTTATCCCTATGTACCCCTAATCTGCTGCCCTAACATCGCCGACCCCTATGTTATATTTATTAACCCCTAATCTGCCCCCCACAACGTCGCCGACACCTACCTACAATTATTAACCCCTAATCTGCCGAGCGGACCTGAGCGCTACTATAATAAAGTTATTAACCCCTAATCCGCCTCACTAACCCTATCATAAATAGTATTAACCCCTAATCTGCCCTCCCTAACATCGCCGACACCTACCTTCAATTATTAACCCCTAATCTGCCGACCGGAGCTCACCGCTATTCTAATAAATGTATTAACCCCTAAAGCTAAGTCTAACCCTAACACTAACACCCCCCTAAGTTAAATATAATTTTTATCTAACGAAATAAATTAACTCTTATTAAATAAATAATTCCTATTTAAAGCTAAATACTTACCTGTAAAATACATCCTAATATAGCTACAATATAAATTATAATTATATTATAGCTATTTTAGGATTAATATTTATTTTACAGGCAACTTTGTAATTATTTTAACCATGTACAATAGCTATTAAATAGTTAAGAACTATTTAATAGTTACCTAGTTAAAATAATTACAAATTTACCTGTAAAATAAATCCTAACCTAAGATATAATTAAACCTAACACTACCCTATCAATAAAATAATTAAATAAACTACCTACAATTACCTACAATTAACCTAACACTACACTATCAATAAATTAATTAAACACAATTGCTACAAATAAATAAAATTAAATAAACTATCTAAAGTACAAAAAATAAAAAAGAACTAAGTTACAGAAAATAATAAAATATTTACAAACATAAGAAAAATATTACAACAATTTTAAACTAATTACACCTACTCTAAGCCCCCTAATAAAATAACAAAGCCCCCCAAAATAAAAAATTCCCTACCCTATTCTAAAATACAAATATTACAAGCTCTTTTACCTTACCAGCCCTGAACAGGGCCCTTTGCGGGGCATGCCCCAAGAATTTCAGCTCTTTTGCCTGTAAAAAAAAACATACAATACCCCCCCCCCAACATTACAACCCACCACCCACATACCCCTAATCTAACCCAAACCCCCCTTAAATAAACCTAACACTACCCCCCTGATGATCTTCCTACCTTGTCTTCACCATGCCAGGTTCACCGATCCGTCCTGGCTCCAAGATCTTCATCCAACCCAAGCGGGGGCTAGACATCCACTGAAGAAGTCCAGAAGAGGGTCCAAAGTCTTCCTCCTATCCGGCAAGAAGAGGACATCCGGACCGGCAAATATCTTCTCCAAGCGGCATCTTCTATCTTCTTCCATCCGATGACGACCGGCTCCATCTTGAAGACCTCCAGCGCGGATCCATCCTCTTCTTCCGACGACTAGACGACGAATGACGGTTCCTTTAAGGGACGTCATCCAAGATGGCGTCCCTCGAATTCCGATTGGCTGATAGGATTCTATCAGCCAATCGGAATTAAGGTAGGAATTTTCTGATTGGCTGATGGAATCAGCCAATCAGAATATAGTTCAATCCGATTGGCTGATCCAATCAGCCAATCAGATTGAGCTCGCATTCTATTGGCTGTTCCGATCAGCCAATAGAATGCGAGCTCAATCTGATTGGCTGATTGGATCAGCCAATCGGATTGAACTATATTCTGATTGGCTGATTCCATCAGCCAATCAGAAAATTCCTACCTTAATTCCGATTGGCTGATAGAATCCTATCAGCCAATCGGAATTCGAGGGACGCCATCTTGGATGACGTCCCTTAAAGGAACCGTCATTCGTCGTCTAGTCGTCGGAAGAAGAGGATGGATCCGCGCTGGAGGTCTTCAAGATGGAGCCGGTCGTCATCGGATGGAAGAAGATAGAAGATGCCGCTTGGAGAAGATGTTTGCCGGTCCGGATGTCCTCTTCTTGCCGGATAGGAGGAAGACTTTGGACCCTCTTCTGGACTTCTTCAGTGGATGTCTAGCCCCCGCTTGGGTTGGATGAAGATCTTGGAGCCAGGACGGATCGGTGAACCTGGCATGGTGAAGACAAGGTAGGAAGATCATCAGGGGGGTAGTGTTAGGTTTATTTAAGGGGGGTTTGGGTTAGATTAGGGGTATGTGGGTGGTGGGTTGTAATGTTGGGGGGGGGGTATTGTATGTTTTTTTTTACAGGCAAAAGAGCTGAAATTCTTGGGGCATGCCCCGCAAAGGGCCCTGTTCAGGGCTGGTAAGGTAAAAGAGCTTGTAATATTTGTATTTTAGAATAGGGTAGGGAATTTTTTATTTTGGGGGGCTTTGTTATTTTATTAGGGGGCTTAGAGTAGGTGTAATTAGTTTAAAATTGTTGTAATATTTTTCTTATGTTTGTAAATATTTTATTATTTTCTGTAACTTAGTTCTTTTTTATTTTTTGTACTTTAGATAGTTTATTTAATTTTATTTATTTGTAGCAATTGTGTTTAATTAATTTATTGATAGTGTAGTGTTAGGTTAATTGTAGGTAATTGTAGGTAGTTTATTTAATTATTTTATTGATAGGGTAGTGTTAGGTTTAATTATATCTTAGGTTAGGATTTATTTTACAGGTAAATTTGTAATTATTTTAACTAGGTAACTATTAAATAGTTCTTAACTATTTAATAGCTATTGTACATGGTTAAAATAATTACAAAGTTGCCTGTAAAATAAATATTAATCCTAAAATAGCTATAATATAATTATAATTTATATTGTAGCTATATTAGGATGTATTTTACAGGTAAGTATTTAGCTTTAAATAGGAATTATTTATTTAATAAGAGTTAATTTATTTCGTTAGATAAAAATTATATTTAACTTAGGGGGGTGTTAGTGTTAGGGTTAGACTTAGCTTTAGGGGTTAATACATTTATTAGAATAGCGGTGAGCTCCGGTCGGCAGATTAGGGGTTAATAATTGAAGGTAGGTGTCGGCGATGTTAGGGAGGGCAGATTAGGGGTTAATACTATTTATGATAGGGTTAGTGAGGCGGATTAGGGGTTAATAACTTTATTATAGTAGCGCTCAGGTCCGCTCGGCAGATTAGGGGTTAATAAGTGTAGGTAGGTGTCGGCGACGTTGTGGGGGGCAGATTAGGGGTTAATAAATATAACATAGGGGTCGGCGATGTTAGGGGTAGCAGATTAGGGGTACATAGGGATAACGTAGGTGGCGGCGATTTGCGGTCGGAAGATTAGGGGTTAATTATTTTAAGTAGCTTGCGGCGACGTTGTGGGGGGCAAGTTAGGGGTTAATAGATATAATACAGGGGTCGGCGGTGTTAGGGGCAGCAGATTAGGGGTACATAAGTATAACGTAGGTGGCGGTCGGCAGATTAGGGGTTAAAAATTTTAATCGAGTGGCGGCGATGTGGGGGGACCTCGGTTTAGGGGTACATAGGTAGTTTATGGGTGTTAGTGTACTTTAGGGTACAGTAGTTAAGAGCTTTATAAACCGGCGTTAGCCAGAAAGCTCTTAACTCCTGCTATTTTCAGGCGGCTGGAATCTTGTCGTTAGAGCTCTAACGCTCACTGCAGAAACGACTCTAAATACCAGCGTTAGAAAGATCCCATTGAAAAGATAGGCTACGCAAATGGCGTAGGGGGATCTGCGGTATGGAAAAGTCGCGGCTGAAAAGTGAGCGTTAGACCCTTTAATCACTGACTCCAAATACCAGCGGGCGCCCAAAACCAGCGTTAGGAGCCTCTAACGCTGGTTTTGACGGCTACCGCCGAACTCTAAATCTAGGCCTTAATGTTCTTATGAAATACAGAACATGTCATTTTTGGATCAGAATATCCCTTTAATGAATTAATTTTTACCTATGGATATATATTTAACTAAAAGGGACATTTTAATTAGTAAGATTGATCAAATTCTGTACACAATTAAAGGGACGTGAACCCCCCCCCCAAAAAAAATTCACAATTCAGATAGAGCATACCATTTAAAACAACTTTCCAGTTTATGTCTATTACCAAATTTGCTTTATTCTCTTAGTATTATTTGTTGTAAAGAAGATTCAGGAGCAGCAATGCACTACTGGGAGATAGCTGAACACTCCGGATGAGCCAGTGACAAGAGGCATATATGTGCAGCCACCAATAATCTGCTAGCTCCCAGTAGTGCATTGGGACTGTAAAGTCCAAAATAAACTTTCATTATTTAGCATGCAATTTTAAACAACTTTCCAATTTACTTCTATTATCAAATTCCCTTTGTTCTATTTTTTTGTATTGTGTACAACTAAAGAACACTACAGTGTATATTGTCTACAACTAAAGAACACTACAGTGTATATTGTGTACAACTAAAGAACACTACAGTGTATACTGTGTACAACTAAAGAACACTACAGTGTATATTGTGTACAACTAAAGAACACTACAGTGTATATTGTGTACAACTAAAGAACACTACAGTGTATATTGTGTACAACTAAAGAACACTACAGTGTATATTGTGTACAACTAAAGAACACTACAGTGTATATTGTGTACAACTAAAGAACACTACAGCGTATATTGTGTACAACTAAAGAACACTACAGTGTATATTGTGTACAACTAAAGAACACTACAGTGTATATTGTGTACAACTAAAGAACACTACAATGTATATTGTGTACAACTAAAGAACACTACAGCGTATATTGTGTACAACTAAAGAACACTACAGTGTATACTGTGTACAACTAAAGAACACTACAGCGTATATTGTGTACAACTAAAGAACACTACAATGTATATTGTGTACAACTAAAGAACACTACAGTGTATATTGTGTACAACTAAAGAACACTACAGTGTATATTGTGTACAACTAAAGAACACTACAGTGTATATTGTGTACAACTAAAGAACACTACAGTGTATATTGTGTACAACTAAAGAACACTACAGTGTATATTGTGTACAACTAAAGAACACTACAGCGTATATTGTGTACAACTAAAGAACACTACAGTGTATATTGTGTACAACTAAAGAACACTACAGCGTATATTGTGTACAACTAAACAACACTACAGTGTATATTGTGTACAACTAAAGAACACTACAGAGTATATTGTGTACAACTAAAGAACACTACAGTGTATATTGTGTACAACTAAAGAACACTACAGTGTATATTGTGTACAACTAAAGAACACTACAGCGTATATTGTGTACAACTAAACAACACTACAGTGTATATTGTGTACAACTAAAGAACACTACAGAGTATATTGTGTACAACTAAAGAACACTACAGTGTATATTGTGTACAACTAAAGAACACTACAGAGTATATTGTGTACAACTAAAGAACACTACAGTGTATATTGTGTACAACTAAAGAACACTACAGTGTATACTGTGTACAACTAAAGAACACTACAGTGTATATTGTGTAGAACTAAAGAACACTACAGAGTATATTGTGTACAACTAAAGAACACTACAGTGTATATTGTGTAGAACTAAAGAACACTACAGAGTATATTGTGTACAACTAAAGAACACTACAGTGTATATTGTGTAGAACTAAAGAACACTACAGAGTATATTGTGTACAACTAAAGAACACTACAGTGTATATTGTGGACAACTAAAGAACACTACAGTGTATATTGTGTACAACTAAACAACACTACAGTGTATATTGTGTACAACTAAAGAACACTACAATGTATATTGTGTACAACTAAAGAACACTACAGTGTATATTGTGTACAACTAAACAACACTACAGTGTATATTGTGTACAACTAAAGAACACTACAGTGTATATTGTGTAGAACTAAAGAACACTACAGAGTATATTGTGTACAACTAAAGAACACTACAGTGTATATTGTGTAGAACTAAAGAACACTACAGAGTATATTGTGTACAACTAAAGAACACTACAGTGTATATTGTGTAGAACTAAAGAACAATACAGTGTATATTGTGTACAACTAAAGAACACTACAGTGTATATTGTGTAGAACTAAAGAACACTACAATGTATATTGTGTACAACTAAAGAACACTACAATGTATATTGTGTACAACTAAAGAACACTACAGAGTATATTGTGTACAACTAAAGAACACTACAGTGTATATTGTGTAGAACTAAAGAACACTACAATGTATATTGTGTACAACTAAAGAACACTACAGTGTATATTGTGTACAACTAAAGAACACTACAGAGTATATTGTGTACAACTAAAGAACACTACAGTGTATATTGTGTAGAACTAAAGAACACTACAATGTATATTGTGTACAACTAAAGAACACTACAGTGTATATTGTGTACAACTAAAGAACACTACAGTGTATATTGTGTACAACTAAAGAACACTACAGTGTATATTGTGTACAACTAAAGAACACTACAGAGTATATTGTGTACAACTAAAGAACACTACAATGTATATTGTGTACAACTAAACAACACTACAGTGTATATTGTGTACAACTAAAGAACACTACAGTGTATATTGTGTACAACTAAAGAACACTAGTGTATATTGTGTACAACTAAAGAACACTACAATGTATATTGTGTACAACTAAACAACACTACAGTGTATATTGTGTACAACTAAACAACACTACAGTGTATATTGTGTACAACTAAAGAACACTACAGTGTATATATTGTGTACAACTAAAGAACACTACAGTGTATATATTGTGTACAACTAAAGAACACTACAGTGTATATTGTGTACAACTAAACAACACTACAGTGTATATTGTGTACAACTAAACACTACTACAGTGTATATTGTGTACAACTAAAGAACACTACAGTGTATATTGTGTACAACTAAACAACACTACAGTGTATATTGTGTACAACTAAAGAACACTACAGTGTATATTGTGTACAACTAAAGAACACTACAGTGTATATTGTGTACAACTAAACAACACTACAGTGTATATTGTATACAACTAAACAACACTACAGTGTATATTGTGTACAACTAAAACTGCAGCATACATTATTATTGGTTGAGAGAGATAATTCCAACAAGTGCAATGAAGGAAAGGGCACACAATCCGGAAAAATTAAGTCTACTCAGCACAGAAATAAAAAAATAAATATAAAAGATACATTTTAGAACACAGTAAGGGCGGAACTACCATTGGGGCAGCATGTGCAGTGGCACCAGGGCGCAAGAGCAGGAGGGTGGCCCATAACAGCCTGTCTGTACATAGGTGTGTGCAGAATGTGTACAATCCTAGTGCAGGGAGCCTCTTATTAGTGCAAGTAGCAGGTCCATCTATCTATCCCCAAAATCATACACAGACCAGAATGTATTTTATCACTTTTGCTTTTTACTAAGTTACCTTTGGGGGGCCCCAAAAAAATCTTGCACCAGGGCCCTCTGTTGAGCAGGGCAGCTACTGGAACACAGTCAATAAAAAAAGCTTTTCATGCTTCTTTGAACATTTATATAAATGCCTTGTTTGTGTTTATTAAAACATCCATTTGTGCGAGTACATTTTTCTATGCATACATTTTCCCTTGTTTAGTTAAGCGTGTTACCATCACGTTCTCAGTTTGTTATATGTGCATATATATTGAATGCTAACTGTAATGATGTGATCATTTCATTAGAAATAATAATGCTAACAATGTGAGCATCAGAACAATGTATTAAAGTGCTTACAAGTACAAATTATTGCAATTTGTTATTAGAGATTAGCAACTTGAATGCGCAGCACTTCCAATAGCGTACTAGATATTAATCTGTTTATTGAAGCTACTGCACAGTTACTTAATGTGATGTAACTCACCGACTGTGTTTATACAACTGTCTAATTGTGCTTTAGTAAAGGCTCATTTGTCATGTAGCATGGGAAAGAAAACTTAACACTTTCCATGCAGTTTGGGATATATCATATAACGATTAGTCTTAGACAATAAGACCATTCTTATTATTTCTGTCAATCACGTCTGTAAGGTCTCAAATTTGTTCATCTAGATCAAGTCAAAAGTTGAGCTGCACCATTTTAACTGCTCTAGCCAAGAATTACTAGAAAACATGCCAACATTAATACAAGCACTCGGAACACACAGAGAATGTGGAGACCAAGATATGAATAATACGCACCTCTATGTCATGAAAGGTGTATGTCTAAAAGAGTGATTTCTGTCCTTTAAGGGGGCCTGGGAGATCAATTATGCCTTAATTGTAGTAGTCTACAGATATAATTATATTTTAGCTCTGTGTTTGTAGCATGTGATTGCTTGTGTATTAAGTTACTGAACCTCATACTCTGGCAAATACTACTTGCATATACTGGTTTGACTTCTGTTTCCCCTCTCTATGCTTTTGTATTAACCCCTTGTTTGTAACTGACTTGGTATTCAACTGCTTTTATGCTGCGCTTTTCCCTGTGAGGCCTTAACCAGGACTGTCTGACTAAGATTACCTTTGCCCTGGGTACCTCGGCAAAATGTAGCCACCAATCAACAAGCACTACCTAGGTGCTGAACTAAAAATGGTCTGGCTCCTAAGCTTACATTCCTGCTTTTAAAAATAAAGATAGCAAGAGAACAAAGAAAAAATATAATAGGAATAAATTAGAAAGTTGCTTACAATTGCATGCTAAAGAAAAAATTGGGTCTTGTGTTGCTAGCCAGGCGAATGCAACTTTAATGCAATTAAAGTTGCATTCGTCTGGCTAGTGAGAGTAAACTTATATAAAGGTATATATTTCTTTGATATTCAAATTTATAAACTTACAGTTACTTTCTGGTACTTAGTTAATATTTGTTTTGTAGGAGCTGATTACAATTCTAGAGAGAGTTCAGCTACTAAGTTTAGTCCCATTGCTCTGATACCACTGACCTCTGTTGAAACACTGCGCTGTTAACGTTCAGTGCATCAGTAAGGACTTGTGGTGAGCTGAGCCTCTCAGACATTGATTCCAGTTTTTATATTCGAAACAACAGCACTCTACCTGACACTGAGAAGACAGGAAAGTGGTTTGCTGTTCATTACAGAATGCTTGACAAGAGTCAACTATACGGGGTAGGACAACAAATATGGGATAATTTCTAAGTGATCACAGAGCAATGCAAAACAATGAAACCACAAGAAGATATACAGCCAAATACCTTTTTCAAAAATGGGATGGTGAAAATTAGGGATAGATAGTTTCTGCACCTTCCAGGGCTCACGGAAGTAGGCGTGGAGCCAGGCTACACACTCTTTTAGGGATGTTGCCATCTTCTGAGGCTCTTTGCACACTTCAAAAGATACCTCGTCGGTCTTATCTCTGTTTTAAAAAATAAATAAATAAATGTAAAATATATATAGTAAATTAATATGAAAAGCAGTAAATGTTTAATTAAATAAAAGAACACTGACTAGTACAAATCTATTTTTCACAACAACTATGTGGCATAGTAAGAATCCTTATTATGGGCGGGCAAACACTCCTCGGTAGAGTCTCAGGCTTTTCCACAGGTTGGGACAAGGTGGATGGGTGGAAGCCTAGTTATGGGCTTTCCATGGGCAGGATCGGGGCAGGGGCCCGGTGAAGTTGTAAATAATCTGAAAGCAAAGTCAGGTGGTCTGGAGGTTTGGTTAGGCAGTTGTGGGATGTGGCCTATCTAAAAGGGCAGAGACAGGGATTAGTACATTTTACCTATTACCCCTCCTCCTTAGTCCAATGGGGGTGCTTTACACCTGTCTGGATATAGCACAAGCATAATGAAACATTCAAAGTGTGTTAAGCTACTACTTAAAATAAATAAACAGATAATATCAAATCTGGTTACTCCTGTTCTGATATATATATATATATATATATATATATATATACACACACCCCAAATCTAACTAAATTAGATAAACACATGCATCACATACAAACACAAATTTACGAGATACATATATATATATATACATATATACTATGTATAATTACGAGATATACTATGTATAATTACGAGATATGCTATGTATAATTACAAGATATACTATGTATAATTACAAGATATACTATGTATAATTACGAGATATACTATGTATAATTACGAGATATACTATGTATATTTACGAGATACATGTGGGCTGAAGTTTTGATAGAATTTTTACAGGGTGCTAATCTGGAAAAGCAAACAGTAAAGCTGCTAATGGCATTGGGTACTCTAAAAAACAGAACTATTATTTATCTATCAATTAAAACATTCATGACAATTTGATAAACAATATTTGCAGCTGTACCCAGATATGTATTTACCAAGAGAAAATGTACTCACACAGTATTTTACATGTCTTTATTTGGTATTTATTTGTCTTTATTTGGTATTCTGAATTTTATTACCCTCAGTATGCAGTCAGACGTCTGAGGTCCACTGAGGCTCACTCTCTTTTTGCCAAGCTGCCACCATTAAGGAAACATCTAACTGTATTAACATATTTAATTGGCTTGTACTACATAGAGCTGGTTCACAAAATGTTTGTGTTGCTACATATTAGCAAAAATATCTACTCTTTGAAAAGATATACATAACACTAGCAAACCAATTTTTACCAACTGAAAAAAAACCCAAAAATGATCAGACCTAATTTTCTAAGTAGGCTGAAGTTGTAACTGCTTTAAGTCTTGTGTTACAGTATATTTTGTGGTGATATATGGAGACTTAAAGGGACAGTAAGGTCCAAATTAAACTTTCATTATTAATTTGTATCACCCTTAGTTCCAAAAAAGGACCATTCAGTGAATTTATAATGACAGAATTCTAAATTTCTATGTTTTTCCATGTTAGGGAGACCTCTAATCCCTTTATATTTGAACTGAGTTGAAACATCTCCAGTAAATGGACATTATATTCAAATTTGAAATACAAATCTGTACATTTAAATTTTGATTAGACGCATATTTCAGTGCACCTACATTAGCAAAATACTTTTAATTCTATCACTATTTTAATATTACCTTTTACTAAGCCCTGGACATACATACACCTATATGCCCTAAGCACATACATCTATAGACTGCGCTTGCTCAGCAGGTGGTAATGTTATATGCATCATTCCCAGTGCAATAAAAGACAAATCATGCAAGCTTAAAGAGCTGGTGGTGAGGTGAACTGTATCATCGATTTTGTAATTTGAATCATCATTGAAACAGGCAAACTGAACTTGGGTACATGTGATATACAGATATATGCTCCTTAACAGGACACTGAACCCAAACATTTTGTTTTGTAATTCAGAAAGAGCATGCAATTTTAAGCAACTTTCTAATTTACTCCTATTATCAATTTTTCTTTGTTCTCTTGCTATCTTTATTTGAAAAAGAAGGCATCTATGCTTTTTTTGGGTTCAGTACTCTGGACAGCAATTTTTTATTGGTGGATGAATTTATCCACCAATCAGCAAGGACAACCCAGGTTGTTCACCAAAAATGGGCCGGCATCTAAACTTACATTCTTGCATTTTAAATAAAGATACCAAGAGAATGAAGAAAATTTGATAATAGGAGTAAATTAGAAAGTTGCTTAAAATTTCATGCTCAATCTGAATCATGAAAGAAAAATTTTGGTTACAGTGTCCCTTTAAAGAAGATTAAATACAGCAGAATTGCAGAATCAACAAAAGCATACTAAAAATACAATGCAACAGCACAGTCTAAATTTCAAATAAGTAGTAGATTTTTTTTCGGACAAATTTCAAAGTTATTTCCATTTTCCTTCCTCCTGCATCGTCTGACAGCCATAAGCCAATCACAAAATGCATATACTTATATACTGTGTATTTGTGCACATGGTCAGTAGTAGCTGGTGCCTCAGAAAGTGTGCACATTTTGATCAGTAGCAGACCTACGCAACAGAGGACCCTGGTGCAAATAATTTTTTGGGCCCCCCAAAGGTTACTCAGTATTAAGCAACAGTGATATGCGTGCTCCTCTGTTTAATGATTTTGAGGATAGATTTAGATGGCCAGACCTGCAAACTGCACTAATAAAAGGTTCCTCTGCCTTAGGAGTGTACACATTTTTATATATACTATATGCCCCTGCTGCACCAATAGTAGTTCCGCCCCTGATTTTGATAATGCAAGTGAAATGGAAAGTGCATGCTCTATCTGAATCTTAAAAGTTTATTTTTTACTTTAGTGTCCCTTTAAGCCCCTTGCACAGTGAAAAACATAATTTATGTAAGAACTTACCTGATAAATTAATTTCTTTCATATTGGCAAGAGTCCATGAGCTAGTAACATATGGGATATACAATCCTACCAGGAGGGGCAAAGTTTACCAAACCTCAAAATGCCTATAAATACACCCCTCACCACACCCACAATTCAGTTTAACAATAGCCAAGTAGTGGGGTGATAGAAAAAAAGGAGTAAAAAGCATCAAAAAAGGAATTGAAATATAATTATACAAAAAAAACATAACCACCATATAAAAGGTGGGTCTCATGGACTCTTGCCAATATAAAAGAAATGAATTTATCAGGTAAGTTCTTACATACATTATGTTTTCTTTCATGCAATTGGCAAGAGTCCATGAGCTAGTGACGTATGGGATAGTAATACCCAAGATGTGTAACTCCAAAACATAAGCAGAGGAATCAAACTGAAACAGCTGCCTGAAGAACTTTTCTACCAAAAACTGCTTCCGATGAGGCAAATACATCAAAATGGTAGAATTTAGTAAATGTAAGCAAAGAAGACCAAGTCACTGCTTTGCAAATCTAATCAACTGCAGCTTCATTCTTAAAAGCCCACGAAGTGGAGACTGATCTAGTAGAGTGAGCTGTGATTCTCTGAGGCGGGGCCTGACCCGACTCCAAATAAGCTTGATAAATCAAAAGCTTTAACCAAGATGCCAAGGAAATGGCAGAAGCTTTCTGACCTTTCCTAGAACCAGAAAAGACAACAAATAGACTAGAAGTCTTCCTGAAATCTTTAGTAGCTTCAACATAATATTTCAAAGCTCTTACAACATCCAGAGAATGTAAGGATCTTTCCAAAGAATAAGGACACAAAGAGGGGACAACAATTTCCCTATTAATGTTGTTAAAATTCACAACTTAAGGTAATAATTTAAATGAAGTCCGCATAACTGCCTTATCTTGATGAAAAATCAGAAAAGGTGACTCACAAGAAAGAGCAGATAATTGAGAAACTCTTCTAGCAGAAGAGATAGCCAAAAGGAACAACACTTTCCAAGAAAGTAGTTTAATATACAAAGAATGCATAGGAGGAGCCTGTAAAGCTTTCAAAACCAAATTAAGACTCCAAGGAGGAGAGATTGATTTAATGACAGGCTTGATACGGACCATTGCCTGAACAAAACAGTGAATATCAGGAAGCTTAGCAATCTTTTTGTGAAATAAAACAGAAAGAGCAGAGATTTGTCCCTTCTAGGAACTTGCTGACAAACCTTTATCCAAACAATCCTGAAGAAACTGTAAAATTCTAGGAATTCTAAAAGAATGCGAGGAGAATTTATGAGTTGAACACCATGAAATATAAGTCTTCCAAACTCAATAATAAATCTTCCTAGAAACAGATTTACGAGCCTGTAACATACTATCAATCACTGAGTCAGAGAAACCTCTATGACTAAGCACTAAGCGTTCAATTTCCATACCTTCAAATTTAACGATTTGAGATCCTGATGGAAAAAAGGTCCTTGAGACAGAAGGTCTTGTCTTAAAGGAAGTGGCCAAGGTTGACAACTGAACATCCGGACAAGATCCGCATACCAGAACCTGTGAGGCCATGTTGGTGCTACCAGAAACACAAACGAATGTTCCATGATGATCTTGGAAATCACTCTGGAAGAAAAACTAGAGGCGGAAAGATATAAGCAGGTTGGTAAAACCAAGGAACTGCAAACGCATCCACCGACTCCGCCTGAGCATCCCTGGACCTGGACAGGTACCTGGGAAGTTTCTTGTTTAGATGGGAAGCCATCAGATCTATTTCTGGAAGACCCCATAGCTGAACAAGCTGAAAAAAACACATCTGGATGGAGCGACCGCTCCCCAGGATGTAAAGTTTGATGGCTGAGATAATCCGCTTCAAAATTGTCTACACCTGGGATATGTACCTCAGAAATTAGACAAGAGCTGGATTCCGCCCAAGCAAGTATCCGAGATACTTCTGTTATAGTTAGGGGACTGCGAGTCCCACCCTGATGATTGACATATGCCACAGTTGTGATATTGTCTGTCTGAAAACAAATGAATGGTTCTCTCTTCAACAGAGGCCAAACCTGAAGAGCCCTGAAAATAGCAGTTCTAAAATATTGATTGGTAACCTCGCCTCTTGAGATTTCCAAACCCCTTGTGCTGTCAGAGATTCCCAGACAGCTCCCCAACCTGAAAGACTTGCATCTGTTGTGATTACAGTCCAGGTTGGATGAACAAAAGAGGCATATAGGAAGTGGGGTTTAAATAATTAAATTATTTAGCGGCAAGTATGACGCGCAACGCAAAATTATTTTGGCGCTAACAACAACCGGAAATGACGCAACTCGCGTCATGGCAGACGCAACCTTGTGCAAGGAACCTGGCGTCAACTAAGACGTCTGAAATGGCGAATTTGCGTCACCGAACTTACCTTCACGCCAAAAAAATTCTCGCACCAAGAATGACGCAATAAATATTAGCATTTTGCAGCCTTGCGAGCCTAATTTTGCCTGCGAAAATTAAAGAAAACAGTCAATTTTGAAGAAAAGGACTATACCCCAGGTAAGAAAAAATAACTTCCTAAATATGTTTTCCCAATTTTGAAACTGATAGTCTGCAAAAGGAAATATACATAAACCTGACTCATGGCAAATATAAGTACAATACATATATTTAGAACTTTACATTAATACATAAAGTGCCAAACCATAGCTGAGAGTATCTTAAGTAATAAAAAACATACTTACCGAAAGACACCCATCCACATATAGCAGATAACCAAACCAGTACTGAAACAGTTATCAGTAGAGGTAATGGAATATGAGAGTATATCGTCGATCTGAATAAGGGAGGTAGGAGATGAATTTATACGAACGATAACAGAGAACCTATGAAAAGATTTCCCGCGAGGAAAACCATAGAATTCAATAGGTGATACTCCCTTCACATCCCTCTGACATTCACTGTACTCTGAGAGGAATTGGGCTTCAAAATGCTGAGAAGCGCATATCAATGAAGAAAATCAAGCACAAACTTACTTCACCACCTCCATAGGGAGGCAAAGTTTGTAAAACTGAATTGTGGGTGTGGTGAGGGGTGTATTTATAGGCATTTTGAGGTTTTGGAAACTTTGCCCCTCCTGGTAGGATTGTATATCCCATACGTCACTAGCTCATGGACTCTTGCCAATTACATGAAAGAAAGCTATTTCTAAAACATTGATACAACAAAGATGCTTTAAATCAATACTGATATGCAGAGACATGCTATAATGCCATTTTACATAAAGCAATAGCCACATACTCAATCAGTATGGGTTGTTCACCTTTAAAGACACATTAAGCTCTAAATGTAAATTGCATAGAAACTGTTTAAAGGGACATTATACACTAGATTTTTCTTTGCATGCATGTTTTGTAGATGATCCATTTATATAGCCTATACAGCTTTTCTTTAAATAACATTGCGCTGATTTTCAGACTCCTAACCAATCCCCAAAGTTTTAGGAGAATACTAATGTATACCTACTCCAGCTTGCTCCTGTTTTTTCATATGCAGAAGAAAGGGGAGGGGGGAGTGTCTGCTTTCAGTGGGTCTTCCAGCTAATCTTTTTAACAGAGCTAAACTGGAAACTTCTAAGTAAGCTTTTAAATGGTTTTATACTGGATTTTTAGATCAGTATTGTTGCATATTATTCTGTATAGTAGTGTCTATTACATGCAATTAAAGGGACAGTAAAGTAAAAAAAAATCTTTCATGATTTAAATAGGGCATGTAATTTTAAACAACTTTCCAATTTACTTTTATTACCAATTTTGCTTTGTTCTCTTGGTATTCTTAGTTGAAAGCTAAATCTAGGAGGTCCATGTGCTAATTTCTTAGACCTTGAAGACTGCCTCTAATCTGAAAGCATTTTAACAGTTTTTCACCACTAGAGGGCGTTAGTTCATGTGTTTCATATAGATAACATTGAGCTCAGGTATGTGAAGCTCCTAGGAGTCAGCACTGATTGGCTAAAAATGCAAGTCTGTCAAAAGAACTGAAATAAGGGGGCAGTTTGCAGAGGTTTAGATACAAGGTAATTACAGAGGTAAAAAGTATATTATTATAACTGTGTTGGTTATGCAAAATTGGGGAATGGGTAATAAAGGGATTATCTACCCTTTTAAACTACAAAAATTCTGGTGTTTACTGTCCCTTTAAATGAAAATTGCTGTATACTGTCCCTTTAATGATGACTAGTGAATCTTGCATTATTTATTTCTCCTGTAATGTAAATATGAAAAGTGTAGTACTTCCAGTACCTTCAGAAAGAGTGGAGCTCAGTCAAAGGAGTTAAAAATCCTAACCCTCCTAAAAGATGCACAGTGATAGCTTGAGATGTGCAGGAGCTGATGTATATCTGTCTCTAATTGGCCACAGCAAAGGGGAAAAGGTAAAAAAAAAAACACCCAAAAAGGACACATTCTATTACAAAGAGGAGCAAACTGATATATAAAATAAACATTTTAGGATACATATTTTATATGCATTTATAAGTAGAGTGATACTGGTTCACTGGAATTATTAAGCCCCAACTTACACCTTTATTATCTGCACACTTGTTATTCAGGAGGTATTACAATCTCTGCTTTTACCACAAATCAAGGCTTCCTTTTATCGTCAGTGTAAAAAAAAACTCCTCCATATCTTGTGCGTAAACGCAAACTCATGCCATAACTGAAAGGACATAAAAACCTTGTGATTCTAAGACTTTCTGAAGTCTTGCAATAAATGAATAGGACATTAAACACAAGGGCAAGATTATAAGGGGCACGCTATTTAAAGCTTTCACTCAAGCGTAAACATCACCAGTAAACATTTAACAAGCGCAGGTTAGCACACGTATTACAAGTTGAAAGTAGATGGTTTGTGCGCATGCAAAACCCGAACATTGCAAACTTCAGGACTCCGGACATCACAACCATGCTTTCTTCATATTTTATATTCCAATGTTCTTCACATAGAAGAAAATGTTCTTTTTATTTTAAATAGATATTTCAATATATATAAAATACAAAGAACTTTTTGCCCTATCTGAAGAACATTGGAATATTACAAGTCCAGAGAAATCGCAATTGTGCTATCATCCTATTGGCTGGTTTGAATTTGAAGATTTAAATCAGCCAATAGGAATGCAAGGGTACCCCTATATAAAAGGGGTACCTTGCATTCACTATTCAGTGTGTGGCTGGATACATTCAAGATTAGAAGAGGACCACCGGCATACCCACCACCATCGCCTGCTGACCTTCCTGCCGCTGCCACCGGATGAAGATAGAAGATGGACAGCCGCCACCGGAATGAAGATGAAAGATGGACCCAAAATGGATGAAGATGGAGAGCCGCAGGTTTTTTTATTTTTTTAGGTTTTTTTTTAATTTTTTTAGGATTAGGGTTTTTCAGTTTTATTTGGTCTGCAAAAGATCTGAATGCCCTTTTAAGGCCAATGCCCATTCAAATGCCCTTTTCAGGGGAATGGGCAGTTTAGGATTTTTTTAGTTAGGTTTTTTTTATTTTGGGGGGGGTTGTAATGTTAGGGGGTTAATATTTTTTTCCACAAAAGAATTGATCGATTTAGGGCAATGCCCTACAAAAGGCCCTTTTAAGGGTATTGGTAGTTTATTTTTAGAATAGGGTTTTTTATTTTGGGGTGTATTTTTTTTAAGGGGTATAAGAATAGGATATTTTTAAATTTTTGGTAATTTCGTTTGTTAATTTTTGTAATGGTAGTTTTTTTTGTAAATGGTAGGATTTTTAATTTGTTGTAATGTAATTTTCATTTCCAGTAATAGTAGTTTTTTGTTTTTTTTTAGGTAAGATTAGGTTTCAATTTGATTTTACAGATACGTTTTTTTATTTTTTAGGTAGTTAGGATTTTTTTTAGTTAATATATGGGCACTATAATTTGGAATAAGTCAGGGGGTGTTAGATTAGGGGGTTTAGATAATAGTGTATTACTTTGCATTGTAGGGGGATGGCAGATTAGGGGTTAATATTTTATTAAGGTAGTTTGCAACATGGGGGGATTGAGGTTTAGGGGTTAATAGATCATTTAGATACTTTGCATTGTGGGGGATGGCAGTTTAGGGATAACAGTTTATTTAGGTATGGGGGCATAGCAGTTTGGGGGGTTAACAATTTATTTAGGTACTTTGTGATGTAGGGGGATGGCAGATTATGGGTTATTAGGCTAGGGGCTTATGGTAGGGTGTTTTTTTTCCATTGATTTCTATGGGGAAGGCGAAAAAGATTGTTTTTGTGAGTAGGGTGTTTTTTGCACTTTTTGGGCTACCGCTAGCGCAAAATAATGAATTTTTCAACTTGAAATACCAGGGGAACCCAAGAGGTGCAAAAACCCTAACGCTAGCAATGTTCTTGCTTGCAAAAAAATTAGATATACCGTGTCACTTGTAATCTAGCCCATTATAAAATATATATTTTTTTATTTTTAAAGGTATTTGATGTCTATGGGCTAGATTGCCCGTTTGCGGGAGCGCAATAATTAACCAGCCATTACAAGTGGGTGGTTATTGCTACCCCGACCTCGCGGTAGCAATTAACACTCAGAAAAATAACCAGAGATTAAGGTTAATTTTCTAAAAGTGCCCCAAATGCCCTAAAAAGAAAGGGTATTGTAGCTTTTTAAAAAAAAAAAAATACAACTGCACTAGGCAGTTTTTTGGGTCTAAAGTTGGAGGGAGTTGGGTGGTTGGAAAAAAACGGCACTAAAAAGTGCCTATATATTGCGGTCTATGGGAACTGTGTTTCCATAGACCGCAATGTAAATATATATGTATATGATTATATATATCTTCATATACGTATATATTTAAAAATGCTCATATGCGCCTACTAAGCCTATGTTAAGAAGCAGTGGCTGGAAGTTAGCTGCTTTCTAACCTCTCCACCCATTCAGAGGGTGTGGAGTTAAATCATCCTGGAATGAGTCATCCGGGTTGATTGACAAGTCATGCACCCACACAAGTTGTGCAACAGCAGGGGGCGGGGCGGCATAATCATTTATTTGTGTGCCATTCTAGTTGCAGGCAGCTGGATTGCTCTCTCTAAATACTCCCTTCCAGTAAGTACAGATTTGAAGGGGACGGGTGTCTGGCTAAAGTATCCATAACAGATCCTGAAAAATATAATGGGTTTAAAAAAAAAAAAAAAAAAACTTGGACACTTTTTTAACCCCTTAATGGAACAGACATTCCCTGTACATTGCATGTCCTTAAGGGGTTTTCACCACGGTAATAGCGTGCCCATCGCCAAAAGCGGTGAGACGCGCTATTACTTAGCAATAGCCTGGTCTCGCCGCTGTATTCAAAAGCCACAATATTTAACCCCTTAATGTAAAAACAACAGCCCACGTACAGGGTATGTCGGCTGTCATTAAGGGGTTAAACTTACATTTTATTTTTATGACATATACGGTATGTTTATTCTTCAATATTCTGCTTTTAAAAATAACGTGTTCACAGATACTTTAATCCAACAGAAAACCCATTTAAATAAATAAAAGAGTGGGCAAACAAATGAGTAAATCTCTACCAATAAGAAACATACACATACAGATTATAGAGTATTTTTTTTAAATAACTGTGCAACCATCTATATATTCCAATAGTAATAAACAGATATTTAACTTACTAGGTAGTTGTTGGCTGGCAATTTTTAATGTGTAGCTGATATCCCCTATCAGAAAATTTCTGAGGACACTCATAATGTACACTTGAAAAGAAAGAAATTATACGGTAACAACCATGAATATTTATACTAACCTATGAAGAAGCACATGCTCAAAACGCGTCAAATCATCTAGTGTTCATATTGTAATTGAGCTGTTCTAACAGCCAATAAAGATGAAAACCCGTATTTATACTCAAAAGGTTTCTATAACTGATGTTAAAGAACAACATTTAGACATGGATATTAGCAGGAAGTATCTCTGGGCCAATAACTTAGGAAGTACACAACGGATACTGTGGTATTCAATTAAAATCCAATTTAAAGGGATAGAAAGGTAATTTCAATGTAAAATAGAAGCATTTTTGCAATATACTTGCATTACCAAAAATGCTTCTAGTAGTTATTTTTGTTATTATGCAGCATACGCACATATGCTATGAGGGCATGTGCACCAGTATTTAAACACTACACCTTCTGAAAGAGTCAGTGATGGCTGGTATGACACAAATGACGTCTTCACAGATGCAATACACACCATCGTCAGCTTTCTGAGCTTGGATACTGGGGCACGGGCTCTCAAAGGATATGTGTGTATGCTGCATAATAACAAACAGTAATAACTTTTACTAGTAGCATTTTAGCTAATCGAAGTATATTGCAAAAAATGCTTCTATTTCAAATTTAAATGCAATTATGCACATTTTAATGTTGACATTTCTATCCCTTTAAATTTCAGCTTTTAACTCCTTGATGGGGGTGTTTAATCCCTTTCTTTGGGGGTGTCTTTTTTAATAATGCAGTCTCGCCACCAGCGGCGAGACCGCGCTATTTTAGCAAGCCTGCAGGAGAGAGGAAGGGTCTAATAGCGTGATCTTGCCGCTTGTGGCAAGACTCGCGCTATTGTACCCAGACAATTCCTTAACGACCAG
>NC_069507.1:204026556-204044056 GCF_027579735.1 Bombina bombina | reverse complement strand
AAATAGTAAGACCATGTAACCCTTGACAGACTCGAACACAACTCTCTTTGTTTAAAAGTTTGGTGAATTTACAAATATTGTGGGTTGTGTCAGTAATAGCTCAGTATTAGGGATGGCTGAATATTTTAAAACATTTATTAAAATGACTGAATGCTGGCCTCATACTTTCCTTCTAATATAATATATATATATATATATATATATACACACATATATATACAGTATATATATTTTGTTTAACAAACTAGTTTTTGAAAACAATGTTTATTCTCATAGACGTCATTTCAAGTCTATTGGAATCAATACTAAAAATGTAATATTCTAATGTCATAAAATAGATGAATGGGCAACCTTCCTTTTTATCTGTACTCACCTTTGTGTGAAATATAAGGAGTCAACATAATTGATAATGGTGAGGCCTAAGCAAGATGCTCTTTAATATTAAGAAGGGTTAGGTGCAGAGGCAAAATCCCAAAAATGTTCCAATAAAATATTCCAACATAAATCAAAAGAACATAAAAGTGTAAAAAGAAAAGGTTCTAATCATAATTTATCATATAACTATGTGCTTAACTCCTGCAAAGGGGTCACCAATATAGTTAAAGTCCATTCCAGAACAGCAATGCACTACAGGGACCTAGAAGAACACATCTAATGAGCCAATGACAAGGCAAATATGTTTGTCACCAGCTAACGCCAAGTAGTGCATTGTGCTCTTGAGCCTACCTAAGTATGCTTTTATACAAATTATACTAATAGAACAAAGTAAACTTGACATCTGAAGTAAACTGAAAAGTCTCTTAAAATTCCATGCCCCATGTGAGCCTTTCAAGATGCTTTTTTTAACCAAATGGGCAATCAACATATTTATTTTATATTTCTTTGTTGTACAGTGCAGTTTATAACATAGCCAAAGGGAAGGGGGGGGAGAGATAGAGGAGAGAGAGAGAGGGTCGGGGGGAGAGAGAGGGAGAGGGTGGGAGAGAGAGGAGAGAGAGAAAGAGAAAGGTGAGGGAGAGAGGGGGAGAGAGAGAGAGGGGGAGAGAGATAACAAACAGGTGTATCAACACAATTGCAAATGTAACAATCTGTGACTTGAAAATTAGATTTTCATCTCTCAGGGCCTGATTCTGTAAAGGTCTCTGAGCAGGCGAGATTATTTAAAAATGCTTGCCAGTACTTCTGTTTCCCTGGTGGAATGTTCTAAAGCCTATAGGGGTCGATTTATCAACCCGTCAAGTATCTGTTTCCCCACAAGCCTTCAGGCTCGACGGAAACAAGAGTTAAGAAGCAGCAGTCTTAAGACCGCTGCTCGTTAAATCGTCCGCCACCTTTGAGGCGGCGGACAGTAATCAGCCCGATCAGATACGATCGGGTTGATTGACATCCCCTGCTAGCGGCCAATTCACCATGAATGTGCAGGGGGCGGCATTGCACATGCATTTCACTAGAAATGCTTGTGCAATGATAAATGCTGACAGCGTATGCTGTCGGCATTTATCGTTGTGCGGTAGACATGATCCGCCCGCACATTAGTAAATCAGCCCCCATAGAATTTAAAGATAGATAAGAACCAAAAGGCCCATCAAGTCTACCCATGTTACAGTTCCCTTTGGATAGCCTTATGCATGTCCCAGGCATTTTTTAATTATTTTACAGTCTCTGTTTACCACCTCTATTGGAAGTTTATTCCATAAAACCAACACCCTTTTTGTAAAAAAAAATGCTTCCTCACATTTCTCCTGAATCTGATACCCTCTAACTTAAGATTTTATCATAAACGTACATTTTGTATGTAATTTACATAGGAATAAATCATATTAAATATGCAAATTTTAAATTGTTATTTAAGTGCACTGGATGTGCAAATTTTAAATTGTTATTTAAGTGCACTGGATGTGCAAAAAAACACTTTTTCGTACTTATAAGTAGAAAATAAAAAACGTAATTGTTTTTTTCGTAAAATGGGCTGAACATGGGCTTTCATTTTAAATACTCAAAACACGAATTACCCTGAAACAAAAACCTATGCATACAAAAATAACAGTAAATTTAAAGGGACAGTAAACGTAAAAATAATGTTACATAATGCAGCAGTATGTGCAGATTATATAACATTATTATAGCAACACCTTAAAAAATAAAACAAATATGACAGATTTAACCATCAAAGGTATACTTACCTTTCGCTCCTCACAAGCTTCTTCAGATTCTGTGGCTTTTTTTCAAAAGCCCATCACGGTCGCACTGTCTAATCACAGCTCGCCTAATCGCGCCTTTGAACTAAATGAAGTGCGCTCCCATGCCGGGTAAAGGCAACCTACAGCTGCGAGAGTGTGCTACATATAGTTCAACGCTGCGATCTGGGCACTTTTGAGAGAAAAAAAAATCATAAAAGGCTGGTGAGGATTGGAAGGCAAGTATACCTTTGGGGGTTAAATCTCTCACATCTCGTTTTTGACGGTGTTGCTGAGAAAATGCTACAAAATTTTGCACATAGTGCAGAATTATGTAACATTATTTTTTTTATATTTGCTGTCCCTTTAAGGCACAGTGCACTAAAAACAGTGTATTTTGATTTGTATTAGGTGTGATAGTAAAGATTAAACAGTCTCCCACTTTTTCCTCCATTGCGAACTTTTACATAGTAGTCAGTGTTTCCTATCCCTAAAATTTGCCAGCCGTGTGGCATTATAAATTAGCCGGTTGGAGGCAGAATAATACTTTCTAATATTCTATAACATTTTCTGCAATCCAAACCAGAAAAAAATTGCATAATTTAACATAAATGTATTTAATGATAATTTGTCCGAAAAGCGTGCAACAATTTAAATATTAGCTAGTTTAGCTTAATATTGTCTAAAATGTAAGCCAGGTGGGCACTAAAATTAGTTGGGTGGTGCACCAATTAAAAGATCCGGGGGAAAACACTGGCAATGAGCACTCATTATTTGTATGGGGTACATCTCGCAACTCACAGGGACAGACAATTTTTTTTAGAATTCCAGGAGAGTTGCCCCTGCGAGTGGAATGGAAAAATATGTCTAAACAAGCATTTTTTTTAGAATTGGCCCCTTTGTGATAATTTTAACACTTCAAACATTACAATTTAACTAAAATACTCTATGTAGGTGTGTTCTGGGTAAGGTTGTGTATAGTTGGGCAGAGTCAGAGCATACTGCAGGAGGAGCTGGGGCATCCCTTTAAACCTGGAACTCTGCATTGACTGGAGGTGTAGTGGGAGGAAAAACAGGCAACTATGCAAAGCCTGTAAGATCCGGAATAGTTATGAGGACTGCTGAAAAGTGTTCTGCAACCAGATACGTTCCCTGGGGGAGTTAGAAACCCCCCCACACACACACAATTTTTATATTTAAATTACAGGAAAAACAGACAAAAGAAATTATGAAAGTACTCTACAAAGATGTTTTAATATACAGTAACCATTTAAAGTGTATGTAAATTTTGATGATAAAGTGCCCGTTTTTTAAAAATTTGATTAAAAACAAGGGCACTTAAATTCATAAAAATGTACATTTCACTTGTGCTGTGAAAATACTTACAGCCGCTGCATCGCTTCCTCCGCCCGTCACAAAGCCTCTTACTGGGTCTAAAATGAGGAATCCGGCTTCCTCCAATCACGGGGTTGAATCAGACACTGATGGACCGATCCATCATTTCTGACGTAGGAAAGAGGCTTTGCGACGACCGGGGGAAGCTGGAGCGGCTGTGAAGATTAAAAGGTAAGTATTTTCACAACACGAGTAAAATGTAAATTTTGATGAATTAAAGTGCCCCTGTTTTTAATGAAATGTTTTAAAAACCGGGCACATTATAATCAAAATTTACATTGACTTTAAAATACCTCCCAAAATTACCTGGAGAATTTCTGGGACAAAGGGGTGAGGAGACTTATATGTGGCAACAAATTTGTGTTTTGTGGGAAGGTCTACAACAGGAGGGGAGCCTACGCCAGCTGCCGTCATTTTTTTGGTTCTAGAAGCTGTGGCCAAGAAAGCCGACAGTGACCATCTTGAATGATCTAAAACAGTTGGGAGCTCTGATTTTATAGTAAATTAAAATTTGAATTTAATATCCATTTAAGGGAATCTCATTAAATGGATAGAAAGGTCAAAATTGCAATGTGCATGAGTGCATTCAATTTTAAATAGAATAATTTTTGCAATATGCTTTATGATTAGCAAATATTATTTTATCAAAAGTTATTAATGTATTTCAGCAGCATACAAACAATATGCTGTAAGGGCCGTACACCAGTATGCAAACAGTGCACCTTCTCAGAGAGTCAGAGAGTCAGTAGGGGCTTGTATGACACAAATTAAGTCTTAAGTGTAACAATAGGTTTACCTATGAGCAGTTACGTGCAGTGACGTCAGAGGCTGGTGAGGCAGTGGCTAGAATACGCCTTCATTCTTTAGATATCCTTTGTTGTAGAAATAGCAATGCACATGGGTGAGCCAATCACATGAGGTATCTATGTGCAGCCACTGAGCATATTTAGATAAGATTTTCAACAAAGGATATCAAAAGAATGAAGACAATGAGATATTATTTGTAAATTGGAAAGTTATTTAAAATTGCATGCTCTTTCTAAATCATAAAAGAAAACATATGGGTTTCATGCCCCTTTAAATGGTTTCTTGGAAAACTGGTCACCTTAGTAAACATCTGATTTAAGTCTAAAGGATTGTAAAAGAAACACTTGCCAGATAACACAATGCTTGCTCTGATTATGAGATCTAGAAATCCATGCCCATTAAAATATGTTTAAAACATACTTTTTTTATGCTTATAGATTATTTGTTTATTCAGTAAATATAAAATGTCTTGATCCAGTGGCGGCTGGTGAAATTTAAAGATGGTGGGGCGCTTGACCCCACCCCTTTAAATAAAGCCACACCATCAGATGGCACTACCAATTCATTAATTAAATAAATAAAAGGTAGACAGAAACACATACACAGAGGGTTATAGAGAGAGAAAGAGAGACACAATCACACACAGAGGGTTAGAGAGAGAGAGAGAAAGGGAGAGAGACACAATCACACACAGAGGGTTAGAGAGAGAGAAAGAGAGAGAGACACAATCATACACAGAGGGTTAGAGAGAGAGAAAGAGAGACACAATCACACACAGAGGGTTAGAAAGAGAGAAAGAGAGAGAGACACACACAATCATACACAGAGGGTTAGAGAGAGAGAGAGAGAAAGAGAGAGAGAGACACAATCACACACAGAGGGTTAGAGAGAGACAGACATAATCACACACAGAGGGTTAGAGAGAGAGAGAGACACAATCATACACAGAGGGTTAGAGAGAGAGAGAAAGAAAGGGAGAGAGACACAATCACACACAGAGGGTTAGAGAGAGAGAGAGAGAGAGAGAAAGGGAGAGAGACACAATCACACACAGAGGGTTAGAGAGAGAGAAAGAGAGAGACACAATCATACACAGAGGGTTAGAGAGAGAGAAAGAGAGACATAATCACACACAGAGGGTTAGAAAGCGAGAAAGAGAGAGAGAGACACACAATCATACACAGAGGGTTAGAGAGAGAGAGAGAAAGAGACAGAGACACAATCACACACAGAGGGTTAGAGAGAGACAGACATAATCACACACAGAGGGTTAGAGAGAGAGAAAGAGAGAGAGAGACACAATCATACACAGAGGGTTAGAGAGAGAAAGTGAGAGACACAATCATACACAGGGTTAGAGAGAGAGAGAAAGAGAGACACAATCATACACAGGGTTAGAGAGAGAGAGAGAGAGAGAGAGAGAGAGAGAGAGAGAGAGAGAGGCACAATCACACACAGGGTTAGAGAGAGAGAGAAATAGAGAGAGACACAATCATACACAGGGTTAGAGAGAGAGAGAGACAATCACACACAGGGTTAGAGAGAGAGAAAGAGAGAGAGACACAATCATACACAGGGTGAGAGAGAGAGAGAGAGAGAGAGAGAGAGAGACAATCATACACAGGGTTAGAGAGAGAAAGACACACAATCACACACAGGGTTAGAGAGAGAGAGAGAGACACTCACACACAGAGGGTTAGAGAGAGAGAGAGAGAGAGAGAGAGAGAAAGAGAGAGACACACACAATCACACACAGAGGGTTAGAGAAAGAGAGAGAGACACAATCGTACACAGAGGGTTAGAGAGAGAGAAAGAGAGAGACACAATCACACACAGAGGGTTAGAGAGAAAGAGAGAAAGACACAATCACACACAGAGAGTGAGAGAGAGAGACAGAGACACAATCATACACAGAGGGTGAGAGAGAGACAGAGACACAATCACACACAGAGGGTGAGAGAGAGAAAGAGAGAGACACAATCACAGACAGAGGGTGAGAGAGAGAGAGAGACAGAGACACAATCACACACAGAGGGTGAGAGAGAGAGACAGAGACACAATCATACACAGAGGGTTAGAGAGAGAAAGAGAGAGAAAGACACAATCACACACAGAGGGTTAGAGAGAGAGAAAGAGAGAGAGACACACACAATCACACACAGAGGGTTAGAGAAAGAGAGAGACACACAATCAAACACAGAGGGTTAGAGAGAGAGAAAGAGAGAGAGAGACAATCACATACAGAGGGTTAGAGAGAGAGAGAGAGACACAATCAGAGGGTTAGAGAGAAAGACACAATCACACACAGAGGGTTAGAGAGAGACAGACATAATCACACACAGAGGGTTAGAGAGAGAAAGAGAAAGACACAATCACACACAGAGGGTTAGAGAGAGAGAAAGAGAGAGAGACACACACAATCACACACAAAGGGTTAGAGAAAGAGAGAGAGACACAATCAAACACAGAGGGTTAGAGAGAGAGAGACACACACACAATCACACACAGAGGGTTGGAGAAAGAGAGAGACACACAATCAAACACAGAGGGTTAGAGAGAGAGAAAGAGAGAGAGAGACAATCACATACAGAGGGTTAGAGAGAGAGAGAGAAAGAGAGAGAGAAACACACACAATCACACACAATCACACACAGAGGGTTAGAGAAAGAGAGAGAGACACAATCATACACAGAGGGTTAGAGAGAGAGAAAGAGAGAGACACAATCACACACAGAGGGTTAGAGAGAAAGAGAGAAAGACACAATCACACACAGAGAGTGAGAGAGAGAGACAGAGACACAATCATACACAGAGGGTGAGAGAGAGAGACAGAGACACAATCACACACAGAGGGTGAGAGAGAGAAAGAGAGAGACACAATCACAGACAGAGGGCGAGAGAGAGACAGAGACACAATCACACACAGAGGGTGAGAGAGAGAGAGACAGAGACACAATCATACACAGAGGGTTAGAGAGAGAAAGAGAGAGAAAGACACAATCACACACAGAGGGTTAGAGAGAGAGAAAGAGAGAGAGACACACACAATCACACACATAGGGTTAGAGAAAGAGAGAGAGACACAATCAAACACAGAGGGTTAGAGAGAGAGAAAGAGAGACACACACAATCACACACAGAGGGTTAGAGAAAGAGAGAGACACACAATCAAACACAGAGGGTTAGAGAGAGAGAAAGAGAGAGAGAGAGAGACAGACAATCACATACAGAGGGTTAGAGAGAGAGAGAGAGACACACACACAATCAAACACAGAGGGTTAGAGAGAGAGAAAGAGAGAGAGAGAGACACACACAATCACACACAGAGGGTTAGAGAGAGAGAGAAAGAGAGAGAGATACACACAATCACACACAGAGGGTTAGAGAAAGAGAGAGAGAGAGACAATCAAACACAGAGGGTTAGAGAGACACATAAGGGATGAGAGTCAGAGGGGGAGGAAGAGAGACAGAGAGAGAAAGAGACCATGGGGGAGAACAACACATAAGGAGAGAGATGGATAGATAGAGAGAGAGAGAGAGAGACACACACACACACAAGGGGGGGGAGAGAGAGACCACTGCATTTTTAAGTATTAAAACAGCAGAGCTACAGAGAGTTCAGAAAGTGAAGGCAAGCTGTTAAGTTAGTGGGTGTAAAGGTTGAGGAAACAAAATACAAAAATGATCCTTCAACTGCTGTTAAAGAGTAAAAAAACAAAAAACACTAAACCACAATTATTAAATTATAATTTTCACTAACAGAATCCCTTTCAGTGAAATCTAAGGTTGTAGAACTTACTTCAAAGATGTGTCTTAAACACTGCTCATTGACTGCATCTCTTCCTGCTCTGCCTTTGTCTGTATTAAGGAAGTGACACTGGCATATTCCACTGCACTTAGAGGAGAAGTACAGAACTCTCGTTTTCACTTTAGCAAAAGCTGGCAGCTTCACAGCACAGCAACAAAATAAATGAAAGTAGTTTTTTTCCATTTTTGTTTTGTTTTATATGATTTAACATCCAGCCCCAACCCTAAGTTCCACTGACTAATGCCTCTCACTCGATTGGGTCAGCCCAAATAGGACTGCCTCAAATAAGCAATTATGGGACATGCAATGAGCTTAACCACTTTAATCCAGTAGGTGGCGCAGCATGTTGTATAATGGTGGGCAGACCTGCTTGTGCCTCTCCATTGCACAACATGTAGCTGTGAAAAAAAAAATGCAATTTTTTTTTTTAAGCCAATAAAAAAATATATATTTTTGCCCATATGAGAGGTGAAGCGCTGCCTCACCTGCCTCTAGTGACTGCACATCACTGCCTATGAGAGAATACCTGATAACTAATAAAAATATTGCGGATAATTAATTCATTTGGTCGCAGTCTGTAATATAGTTCTTTCTTTATAAAAAAAATAAAAGTAAAAAAATCTCTATAGGTGGTAATTAGATCTATCCTATAGGGTAGCAGGTATCTTTAAAACATAATAAATGCTAGATACTGCCCTCAAATATCAAGAAAAGGTTAAAATGTATAATAAAATAACTCAAAATAATACTTTAAAAATATTCATTATACAAAATAAAAAGTACTATTTTGAGTTATTTTACTCTATTGTATATCTTTAGCACTGTCTCACCCTTTTCTTGATATTTGAGGGTAGTATCTAACAAATTAAGTCTTAACAGACACAATGCACAGGCCCTCACACAATGGGGCCGATATAATTGCTGTAGCAAATTATGTCCGCCCGACATCGCTGAACTGCTTGTGCAATGCCGCCCCCTGCAGACTCGTGGCCAATTGGCCGTTAGCAGGGGGTGTCAATCAACCCAATCGTATAAGATCAGGCAGATTGATGTCTGCAGCCTCATAGGAGGCGTATGACTTAAGGAGCAGTGGTCTTAAGACCGCTGCTTCTTAACTCCTGTTTCTGCACGAGTCTTCCATTCAGGGCCGTTCGGCCCTAAATAAATTGTCCCCTCTATGTGCGTATGCCACTGAAAAACAGTAATAACATTTACTAGAAGCATTTTTGCTAATGTATATTGAAAAATGCTTATATTTAAAATTTAAATGCACCCACACACATTTTAATGTTGTAATTCTCGTGGGCTATTTCCCTATCAGTCAAAGCTTCGCTAGTAGTCTCTTATCCCGGCGTCAAGTGGAAGGATAAGGAAATATCCCAGAACAAAGTTAGTTTATGAAATAAGGTAAGCAGTACTCACGGTAGACAGGGTAGTCCTTCACAGTAATAAGATGAAGGCAGAGAATGGTCAGAGACAGGCAGAGTACAGCAACAGAAATTTAATCCAGCAGTATAACAGTTAAGGGGTAAACCAATAGAATGGTCAGGAACAAGCAGAGTTCGGTAATGATAAGGCAATCCAGCAATACAAGGGTTTAACAGGCAGAGTGGACAGGCAGGCAGAGTTCAATAACGATACGGCAATCCAGCAATACAAAGGAATACAACACCCAGGAGCACACACAGTAACACCTATACTTGGGCATAAATGAGAGCGACTGAGGTGCTTACATAGGTGCAGGATTCGCGCCAAGAGTGCACAGGAAGATCCGGACCGGCATCAGGATAACGGGGCGTGCAGTGAGAACGTCATCGCCGGAAGCAACCACCGCGTCCATGGCAACGGAGGAGAGCGGCGGGACATAGCCCCTCACTCAAGGGTTCCCTCCGAAAAACAATAGTCGGTTTCAAAGGATGAGTGGCATGGAACTTGGAGACCAAAGATGGAGCATGCATGTCGCGGGCAGGGATCCAGGAACGATCCATCACAGAATAACCCTTCCAGTGAACGAGGTATTGGAGTTGCCTGCATTTAATTCTGGAGTCCAGGATCCTAGCAACCTCATACTCCGGTTCCCCTTGAATTATGAATGGAGGAGAACGTCTGAGACGAGTATATTTACTCGTGATGTAGGGTTTGAGCAGGGAGATGTGAAAGACCAGGTAAATGTGCAAGATCTTAGACAAGGCCACTCTGTAGGCAACAGGAGAAAGTCTTTTAAGGACCTTATAAGGACCAATGTACTGAGGTCCTAATTTGTGACAAGGTTGACGTAAGCAGATATGTCGGGTAGAGACCCAGACACGATCACCTGCAGAAAAGGCACGAATGAGCTTGATGATGATCGTAAACCTCTTGTACCTGGAGATGGTAGAGCGTAACTGAGAGCGTATTCGTTGTCAATGGGTGTTGAGGTCAGTGAAGCGACGCTCTGCAGCAGGAACAAAACATGAAAAAAAGAAAAACATGAAGTTGATAACCAGCTGCAGCCTAGAAAGGAGAGCATCGTAGAGAAGAATGCCAATGAGTGTTCTTTGCCAAATCAGCTAGGGGTAACAAGTCAGACCAATTGGTATGCTGTGAATTGACATATACTCTGAGATAAGCTTCAAGATCCTGATTGGTCCTTTCCGTCTGCCCGTTAGTCTGGGGGTGATAACCAGAGGAGAAAGAAGCAGTGGTTCCAAGCAATCTGCAAAAGCTTCTGCAAAAGGTAGAAATAAATTGAGGGTCTCTGTCAGAGACTATATTCACAGGTATACCATGGAGCCGTACCACGTGTAACAGAAAAGGAGTGGACAATTCTTGGGCTGTAGGTAACTTGGGTAAAGGTACAAAATGAGCAAGTTTGGAGAATCGATCCACCACAACCCAGATGACTGTATGATGGTCAGAAGGAGGGATATCTACAACAAAATCCATGGCTATGTGTGTCCATGGTAGTTTAGGTATGGGTAATGGTTGAAGTAGGCCATGAGGTAGGGAATGGGGGGTCTTGTTAACAGCACAAGTCTGACAAGCCTTGACATAATCCTGAGAGTCTGACTTCCCTAGGCCACCACACGTGTTGAGAAAGGAGTTTAAAGGTTCTAGTAAAACCTGGATGACCTGACAGCTTGCTATCATGAGCCCAGGATAGCACAAGAGAGTGAAAGTTTGGAAGAACATAAAGGATCTCAAGAGTCACAGGGGTTTCAGCAGGATTTTTTGACTGGGCACATTGCAGTCTTTGAAGAAGAGAGGTGTTAAGCTGAGCAACCACACAGGAAGGGGGTATGATGTGCTCTATAGGAGCTTCAGAAGAGTCACTAGACTTAGGAAACTGACGGGAAAGGGCATCAGCCTTTTTATTCTTGGTCCCTGGAAGGTAAGAGACTACAAAGTTAAAACGGGAAATGAATAGGGCCCACCTAACCTGTCAAGGATTGAGTCGATGAGCAGTCTCTAGGTACGTCAGATTCTTGTATGAGAATATGAATGGGGTTGGTGGTACCCTCTAGCCAATGACACCATTCAGTCAGGGCCATCTTAATGGCTAAGAATTCACAATTACCCATATCGTAATTCCTTTCTGCAGGAGTGAATCATTTGGAGAAGAAGGCTACAGGGTGCAATTTGGAAGTTAAAGGGTCCCTTTGGGCTAAGATTGCACCAGCTCCTATCACGGAGGCATAAACCTCTAAAGGAGGAAATCCTGCTCTGAACCCGATTTCCTACACTATAAGTTCATTCTTTATTCTTACTCCTCTGCCCTTCACTTAGCCAAGCAAAACTACTTCTCTTCTCTCATATCGTCTCACTCCTTAAACCCTAAACATCTCTTCTCCACTTTCAACACTCTCCTCTATCCACCGGCACCACCACCCTCATCTGACTTTAGTGCTCAAGACTTGGCAGACTACTTTTTCAACAAAACACTTACCATCAGAAGCAACATCCCACCACAAGACTGCAACCTTTCATCTCCGCCCCCGGTCACCCCCTCCAACACTCTCAGTACCTTCCCCCCAACCACTGAGAATGAAGTGAGTTCCCTAATATCTTCCTCACACCTCACTACATGCCCCCTTGGCCCTATCCCTTCACATCTAATACCTTCTCTGTCCTCTACCCTCACCCCAGCTCTTACTCACATATTCAACCGATCCCTTACTACTGGTTCATTTCCATCATCCTTCAAACATGCAAAGGTCACCCCCATCCTCAAAAAACCCTCCCTCAACCCCAATTCTCCAGCAAACTACCGCCCCATATCACTACTTCCGCTAGCTTCTAAAGTCCTGGAAAAACTAGTTTTCGATCGCCTAACACACTTCCTATCCTCCAACTCATTGCTTGACCCCCTGCAATCTGGCTTCCATCCCCAACACTCAACTGAGACTGCCCTCACCAAGGTTACTAACGATCTTCTTTCTGCTAAAAACAATGGCCACTATTCTATACTTATCTTACTTGACCTGTCTGCTGCCTTTGACACTGTTGACCATCCCCTCCTCCTACGGACTCTCAGCTCCCTTGGGCTCTGTGACATTGCCCTCTCCTGGATCCACTCTTACCTCTCTAATAGGTCCTTTTTTGTCTCATTTGCTGGTGACTTATCCTCTCCATTGCCTCTGTCTGTTGGAGTACCTCAAGGCTCTGTTCTAGGCCCTCTACTCTTCTCTATTTATACTTCCTCACTGGGTAAACTTATTAGTAGCTATGGCTTCAACTATCACCTCTATGCTGATGATACTCAGATCTACCTATCCACCCCTGCACTCACTCCTTCTGTCCTTTCCCACATCAGCAACTGCTTATCTGGCATTTCTTCCTGGATGGCATCTCACCACCTAAATATCAACATGTCCAAGACTGAGCTTCTTCTAATCCCCCCAACTAATTCTACTCCAGTTTCTAACTTTACTATCACTGTCGGTTACACACCTATCTCCCCATCACCCCAAGTCTGCTGCCTTGGAGTTACACTCGACTCCAATCTGTCCTTCATACCCCACATCCAATCGCTCTCTTCATCCTGTCGCAACCACCTACGCAATATCTCCAAAATTCGTCCTTTTCTGAGTGCTGAAACTACTAAACAGCTAATCCATTCCCTAGTAATTTCCCAGCTTGGCTACTGTAACAACCTACTAACTGGCCTTCCTCTCTCCCGTCTCTCCCCCCTTCAATCCATCCTAAATGCCTCTGCTAGGCTAATCCACCTCTACCGACGCTCTGTATCTGCCACACCCCTCTGTGAGTCTCTTCACTGGCTCCCCATTCACAGCAGAATTAAATTCAAAATTCTCACTCTGACCTACAAATCCCTTACCAATGCAGCCCCCCCATACCTGTCCTCACTCATCAACAAATATACTCCAGCCCGTCCCCTAAGATCCAACAACGATCTACTCCTTGCCTCTTCTATCATCACCTCCTCTCATGCTAGACTACAGGACTTCTCTCGTGCGGCACCAACCCTCTGGAACGCACTTCCTCGTGCTGTCAGACTTTCCCCCAACCTCTCCTCCTTTAAACGCTCCCTAAAGACCTTCTTGTTCAGGGAAGCCTATAACCAAATCAGTAACTAATGAATTCCACTTGCCTAATAGTTGCCCTCATCTAACTTCACACTAACATCATTCCCACCTTTGCAGTCCCCACCTCCTGTTTCTCACCCTCCTACCCATTTAGATTGTAAGTTCCCACGGGAACAGGGCTCCCAATTCCTCCTGTATTTGTTTGTTAAATTTTGTCTGGTGTCTCATATTGTACTGTCCATTTATCTTTGTTACCTATGAACAGCACTGTGGAATCTGTTGGCGCTTTATAAATAAAGAATAATAATAATAATAAAGTGAACTGCAGGTCAGAATCAGGATGGTGGAGCACAGGAGCAGAACAAAAAACCTTTTTCAGATGAGAGAAAGCATCCACAGCTACAGGAGGCCAATTATTACAGTCTCTGTTTCGTTTAGTCAGCTCAGTGAGTGGAGCAACTATTTGGGAGAAGTTCTTTATAAACTTGCGATAATAGTTGGAGAACCCCAAGAATCTCTGTAGTTCATTTAATAAGGTGGGATGACATAGCCAAAGAACTGAATCTGGATTGATAAAACTCACATTTCTCCAGTTTGGCTACCAGAGAATTGATTCTGAGGCAAAGAAGTACCTGTTTTACATGCTCATGACGCTCCTCAAGGGTGGAGAATATAAGGATATCATCCAGATAGACGATGACAGTGCGATTAAGGAGGTCAAGGAAGACATCATTGAAAAATGCTTGGAAGACAGCAGGGGCATTACACAGCCCAAAAAGCATTATGAGAATTATGAGATATTTGTAATGCCCTGATCTCATGTTGAAGGCAGTCTTCCATTCATGTCCCAGGAAGATACAAATGAGATAGATGTAGGTCCAGTTTTGTAAAGTAGCGAACATCTTGGAACAAGTCATGCAATTCACTGATCAAAGGAATAGGATAACGATTCTAGATAGTGATGTTGTTTAGGGCTCTGTAGTTGATACAGTTTCTGAGATCACCATCCTTTTTAATGACAAAAAAGCCAGCCCCGGCAGGAGAGGAGGAAGGGTGAATAAAACCTTTAGCTAGGTTCTCTTTTATATATTCCTCCATGGCCTTGGTTTCAGTTTTGGAGAGCGGATAAGTACTCCCTTTAAGAAGTGGGGCTCCAGGAAAAAGGTCAATTTTACAGTCGTAAGGACAATGAGGTGGCAGCACATCAGCTTCTTTCTTTTCAAAAACATCTGTAAAGTCTGCATAAACTGAGGGAAGGCTTGAAGGGGTCTGAAGGCTGGCTATAGGGATGTGATGCAGCGGAGTAATACTTAGCCAGGCAGGAGTGGAGACAGGATTTAGCCCAAGAAGCCAACTTTCCTTCAGTTCAGTCGAACTGAGGATTGTGTATACGAAGCCAAGGAAGACAGAGGATAACTAGTTGTGCAGGAGAATGAATGACATTGAACTGCAACTGATCCAAGGGGAGTGCCATCCAGAGTGGTTATTTTAAGACATTGTTTTTTCTGAAGAGGCAATCCTGCCTGAATCCTGAAACGGTGATCTAGAAAATTTCCAGCTGCCCCTGAATCAATAAAGGCTTGAGCGCGGACAGAATTCTGAAGAAAGGTAAGGGTAACAGGTACCAGGATCTGAGAAAAGTGAGGGGATTTAGTAGTGACCACGCTTAGAGGTATCCCACTTGTATAATCTAATTGTTGGCTTTTCCCGGCCGTATATCACAATTCTTGAGTTGGTGTGAATTAGAACCACAATAGAAACACAGTCTCAATCTCCTTCTTCTCTGTCTCTAGGATTCAGTGGGCTTAAGGGAGGAGAGATCCATGGGTTCCTCTTCAGAGGTGCTGAAGGGGTAGGGGATAGTCTAGAGACTGGACGGGTAGGAGGACGAGAGGGAAGGATTAAATGAGTTCTCTCTCTCTCAGCTTGTCTCTCCTGAAAGCAAGAATCCAGACTGATATGAATTCATCCAGGGAAGATGGAACATCACGATAAATGAGCTCATCCTTGATATGCTCATGCAGGCCTCTCCTGAAGGCTGCTTTGAGAGCACTGCCATCCCAACTGGTCTCAAGTGCCAAGGTGCGAAACTCGATGGCGTATTGTGCAACAGATCTATTGCTCTGGCGGAGATCCAAGAGAGAGTACTCTGCAGCAGAAGTGCAGCCGGAGGTTCCAAATATGGCAGATAATGCAGACATGAAGGCATGTGCATCGTTCAGGAGCTGAGCGCTCTGTTCCAAAAGGGGAGAGACCCAGGCTAGGGCCTTGTCTTTCACTAAATAAATTATAAAAGTTACCTTTGACTGATGAGACAGGAAGGTGTGAGGATCATTGTGGAAGTGCAGCCTGCACTGGTTAAGAAAGCCCCTACAGTCTGTAGTACTATTATACTTGTCAGGTAGTGGTATCCAGGGTATACTTCCAGAAGCAGGGGAGGAACTTGCAGCACTAGCAGGGACTAGCTGTGTAACAACAGGAGCAGCGTTTTTTCTCTGCAACCAGTGTGGAGAGCATAGCGGTTATAGCCTCTATTTTAGAATCCATATTCTGCAAGTGTATGGCATGGGTTCCCAGCATATGTCCCTGAAGAGAGACTGCTCTTGCTACCTCATATGGGTCCATGGCCCAAGTATAATGCTCATGGGATATTTCCCTATCAGACCAAGCTTGGCCAGTAGACTTCTTATACCGGCATCAAGTGGAAGGATAAGGAAATATCCCAGAACAAAGTGAGTTTATGAAATGAAGTAAGCAGTACTCACGGTAGACAAGGTAGTCCTACCAGGTAATAAGATGAAGGCAGAGAATGGTCAGAGACAGGCAACAGAAAGGTAATCCAGCAGTATAACAGTTCAGGGGTAAACCAATAGAATGGTCAGGAACAAGCAGAGTTCGGTAATGATAAGGCAATCCAGCAATACAAGGGTTAAAGAGGCAGAGTGGTCAGGCAGGCAGAGTTCAGCAATGGAAAGGCAATCCAGCAATACAAGGGTTAAACAAGCAGAGTGGTCAGACAGGCAGAGTTCAATAACGTTCAGGGGTAAACCAATATGATGGTAAGGAACAGGTATGGAACAGGCAGAGGTCAGCAACAAAAGGTAATCCAGAAGTTTTTTTTGTGTGGGATACAACATTGACCTTGACCATTTTGACTTGTTTCTATTGGCATATATTAACTGTCTCAATGGCTTTTTTTCAATGCAATTATTTTTTAATATCAGATAAAATGGGGTTAAAATTTTGACTGCAAAAAAACGTTCTCCGGTTTAGTCCGGTTATCTTCCTCTGTGAGGTCTGATTCTTTCAGATGAGGTATTTTGTGTTCCCTGGGTTGTTGTTTGTTTTTAAATGATTCTAGGGCCCAGGCCCAGGGTTCTTGTCTTGGATCCTTATGGATGTCTGGAGACATGATCCTGCGGACTGGTTTGGGGCGACCCAGTTTTTCCTGGGAACACAGGCTTTGACTTAATGGCTAGCTTGTTGAGCTTGCAAGCAGCTGAGCTAGGATTTGTGTCCACCTTCGGGTGTGGCATATTCCTTATGGCCTGTTTTGTCCTTGCAAAGTGCCTCGCAATGGTTTAGTTGTAGGCTTTCTGGGCTCGTAAGCTGATAGTTCAGAGTTCATTTTCAGCTATGGCTACATGTTCTTCACAGTGCATGACCTTTCACTTTGTGGTGGTTCTATGATACAATAGTTTGCACATGGACTTTTACAAAGTGTGTTCAGGGAGTTTTCTCTCTGTTGGATCAACAGTGGTGTCTGGATGAATTTCATTCAGTCCGTG